>NC_064259.1:56348001-56478001 GCF_003254725.2 Canis lupus dingo | reverse complement strand
GAGGACAAACACTGTAATAAGTTTGCAGACAACTCAATGTCTCTCAGTTGCAGTCTTTCCTTTCCTAAAGTGGACATATTCCTTCCTAGGGTGGGTCAAGGAGACGAAGGAATATAGCATTTGAAAGTACCTAGCATGGTATCTGAGAGAAGTGGACACTTGCTGTTGGCTTTCCTTTGGGACCCTCTCCAAAGGTGTCTCTCCATGGGCCAGTAGTACGTAAATCATGTCAGAAAATGTAGTTGTTTCAGCTGCCTGGAAGCATCTAGTGTATGATTAATAGAGACATCAAAATAGCCATCATCCTCCCCACCCCCCGCAAACTCCTCACAACCAACAACTCTGACACAGCAAGAAACACAAAATATTCATTCTCCTAACTTAACTTTGGTCCCTTGAGGTAGGAAGAAGAGAAAACTTAGATTCAATCACCAACGCCCCATTTGCCTTAGATGACATGAAGCACATTTCTACATGGCAGTTAACAAATGTTTTTCCAGAAAACACAGGGGTATCTGCAGGTGGGCCAGGGAAAGCACACCAACATTTCTTTGCTCAGTGTCTACTCCTACAGCTTGAGTCCTGTTACACACCCTTCCAGAATCTTATTTTCACAATAGCTTGAGAGATGGGTATTATTATCCTCATTTTATCAGATGAGGAAAAGACAAAGATTAAATAGATGCTCAGCAAAAAACAGGTGCTATCTGCCTCCCCCTTGTCCAAATCTCTTTTAATTTCCCAAGATATGTTCCTATCATATTGGTTGCTTTATAGACCAACAGTCCTCCTCCTGCCCATGCAAAAAAGGAGTAGCGTAGACCATATTTCTATCTTCCAGTCAGGCTGCTCAGTTTCATCCACTCGTAAACTAGGGACAAGTTAAAAAATTAATTTTTTTAGTGGATATAGTGTTAAACTTTGATATAGTGTTAAACTTTGAGTGCTCCCTCTCAAGCCCACATTGATGAGATGGTGAAGAGTAAAGGTGGAGAATTACATTTTTAAAGTTAAAGCCTGACTTGTTTACTCATTGGTTAAAAACAAATTCTCATATGGGATGCACCAGTTCCCCATTTTTTTTTTAAACAAAATCATTATGTTTTCAAAAGTGCACTCAGTGGAAATGTGCTGTTTCCTGCTGCCCTATGTCCCTATTCCTTTTCTCTCTTTCTCATCTTGTGTGTGAATATTATAGGTTTCCTCCTTCCAGAGATGCTCACAGCTGTTTCCCTTCCTGCCTCTCTTGAGCCCTCTAGGGCAGCTTTCATTCTTCTATCTCAGCCTGCCTGGGGCCCCATGGAAACTCCCCCACGGTATGATTGCTTCCACACTTTCACATGCTTTAAAGAATATCAGCTGAGAACTGCTTATTGATCCCGAGTGGGGAATCCTCCCTTACAAAGCAATTTGCAGCCATTGAAGGAATATCAGGGCATCCTTCTCTACATCCTGCTTCCCCACCTCCATGCCCCATCTGCATGTTGACACCCTCCAAACCAGGCCTACCCTTGCCAGTGCCTTCTTTTCTAAGAATTTCCAATGAAGCTGACTTTTCAGATTCTCACACGCTGATTGAACAGTTTGAGCATTCCAGTTTTACAGTAGATCTCTATCTCATTTAGAGATTTGAATTTGAAACCCAAATATGGAAAAGACTAGTTGTTCCCCAAGCACCTGAAGCCCCAAGAGACATGGATTTCACCTGCTCAGCTAGCATTCATGAGTCATACCTTCTTCTACCCACCAAGCAGCAGGAAAACGGCGGGTAGAGGCCGTTTCTTGCTGGGCTAGGGTAGAAGCCGATGATCATGTGGTTCCTGATTAACAGGACCCCAGGTACTGTAGGCTTGTCAGCACTTGGCACAGAGTAACAAAATGAAGAAAGCAACAAGCAGCTTTGGAGTGCCCACTTTGCTCCAGGCACTGTGCTAGTCATGGTCAAATATAGGATTCTATTAATCCTATCCACAACCTCTCTAGAAGGTTTGACTCCACACTCCTAGAAAATGAAGACTTTTCACGGACCTTTCTCTGGTCCTCATGATTTTACCAACAAGAAAACTGAGCTCAGAGAAGTTAAGTGGTTTCCACAAGATCATACAACAAATATGTGGCAGTGACACAGGCAACCCAGTCCTCTGCCCTCAAGTTCAATGCACTTTCCATTTCTCCACAGCTGGCAAGGGTTCTGTATACTCAAAATTCACAGTGGAAATAGTCAGTACATTGGATTTTCCATTTGGGTACGATGATGTCTGCCATTGTTTTAAAAACATGAGTCAGTATTCCAAAAGTGATGCTCCTTTTCTGTTAAGGTACTATGAAAGCTCCAGCTGGTTGCAGCCTCAATAACCAGACCCCTCTGAATCCCCGTAGGCCTGTGCCCAAGTCAGAGAGAATTCAGCACACTTTCCTAAAATAGGCCGTTTTTCCCCCCACAAAAATAGAACTTTTATTAAGCACTTACTTACATTAGCATAGATTCACACTGAAAAGACTAATAACATACAAAGCAAGAATTTTTTTAAAAAATCACATTAAAAATAGAGTTAAGTTAACCTCTTAACTTATGCCTTTCCCTCTTTTTCATACACTGCTTTCAAAAGGAGCACTTAACTGTTCTTTCAAGTAGCTGTATGAAGATCATAAAGTATTCCTCTCCCTGACACTTGAAGTCTGCTGCGGGTCTTTTCCTCTAAGGAAATATGTAATCTGTCACTGCTTTTTTGCTAGTCCCAAATCAGACTGTTCTTTGCTTTTCAGTGCCCTTTTTACTTTATGTAAAAAAAAATTTGCTGGAGGGGAGGTGGATGTGGGGATGGGATAATGGGGTGTTGGGCATTAAGGAGGGCACGTGATGTAATGAGCATTGTTATATGGAACCAATCAATCACTAAACTCTACCCCTGAAATTAATAATACACTATATGTTAATTAATTGAATTTAAATAAAATTGAAAAAAATTGTTCTTATCATTAAAGGTGGAACCAGAACTCCTAGCTTGTAACAATTAATTTTTAAAATGCATTGAGATAAGGCATCATGTGAATTTTAGAGACATTATATGATTTATTTGCAGTTATTCAGACCATCTAAAATAGCCTAAAACTCCTGTGAATGTTTTTTTTTTAAGATTTTTATTTATTTATTCATGAGAGACACAGAGAGAAAGAGAGGCAGAGACACAGGCAGAGGGAGAAGCAGGCTCCATGCAGGGAGCCCAACGTGGGACTCGATCCCGGGACTCCAGGATCATGCCCTGGGCCGAAGGCAGGCACTAAACCGGCTGAGCTACTCAGGGATTCCCCCCGTGAATGTTTTTCAAATACCTCTGTTCCACTATTTGCCACCTTTCTTGGGTGAGTGATTTCTAAAACATTATTGGTCCTTCCAGAACAAGGGCCCCAGGACCAAATTGTCAAGAATGACCTATGGACCAAAGAATTACACTGACATCAGTAAGGTGTTATAGGTGGCTGCTTGGGAGAGAGCTATTTATTGTGTGCTTCTTTGGTCAAGGCTATTTGACTCTAGGACCAGCTAGTTTCCAAAAAGGAGATTGTTATAAGGATATAAAAATCTCTCACAAATTAGAGCTAGAAATGGGGAACTCAGCAGGGGCTGAGACAGCCCTTTGCCCATATTGTTCTCTGTGCGCACAGGTCCCCACTCTGGAATCCTGTTTGTGCACCTCCATCCTCCTCCCAAGACACCATTTTCTTCTACCTTATGGGGGCTGCTCCTCCACTCTTCTGCCTGCATCTGAACGTGGCTTCCTTCCTATGCTGTTGGTTCAGACCCTGACTCTGCTTATCCTTTCTACCTGGTTCCCACAGGCTCAGATGCTAAATATCCCAATTCCAAATTTCAGCAAGAGGAACATGATGAGCGCAGCTTAGATTAGGAGCAGTCCAATCAGCTAGCAGCCATGTGCCATCAGCATGACCAGCTCAGGAGGGGCTTCATCGCGGGGAAGGTACCAGAGGAAAAAGCTGTGAGGTATTTAGTTTAAGCACCAACTATGTGCTCTGTACAGTGGCAGTGGGCAAGGGACAGTGTGGGGATCAGAGTCAGCACAGACAGGACTTTCGGACCCAGGTCCTGCCACTTCTTAATTAATCTGGACAAGTTCCATTAACTGCCAACATTGATTTTCTAAGCAGATGAACGGGCACAGTAACCACATCAAAGTGTCACATTGCAGATTAATGAGATGATGTATGTTTGGCTCAGCAAAGCACTAAAAAATGCTAGCTTCCTTTTGCTCCAGTAGATGTTAGGCTGTATACCATGTTTAGAAGCATCACAATTAATAAGGGTTTTCATGACAGGTGGAAAGCAAACCATTAGCATTTACAGTGCTGTATAAAAACAGGAAATCTTGAAAACATAAAGAGAGGATATTAAACAAATGGACACTCCCAGCCTCTATCTTTTTGGCATTAAATAATAATAGTAGAAATTAGCATTTACCTAGTATTTTACCTCATAGACGTTGCTCGTCATTGATACTCTTTCTGTCCTCACAACAACCTTGTAAGATCAATATGTTTATTAGTTTCCTTAAACTGGTCAAGGTCACGTGGATGGTAATCGGCAGATGCAGGATTCAAACCCTTACTCTCTTCAGTGCCTCCCAAGAAGATAATTAAGTTCTGTATCAGCTATTTCAGGGGCTGATTGCCTATTTTCTTATCCGATTACCATTCTGTTCCCACCACTGCATGAAATAAAATCCAAACACTACACCATAGCTGTCAAAAGCCTTCCCAGTTTGGTTCCAGACTACCTTTCCAGCTTCATGCAAACCCAAAGCCCAAACACCCAAGTTCACCTGTGCCTCTGTAGGTTTTCTTACCATTTCTTACTTTTATGTTGCCTTCCTTTCTTATAGTCCAGCAAGAACCTATGAAACTTTCGAGGTCCAGTTCAATGACTGCCTCATTGAGAAAGTCTTCCTTTTAGCCCCAGACAAAGCAGCATACTTCTTCCCTCCTCTGGGCTTCCTTCGAGCATGTCTATATCGCTTCAAGTCAGAGCAACTTCCAACAATGGCAGGAACAGATGCTTTTTTCATCTTTGCATCTTCAGTATCCATCACGGCACCTGCCACATAGTAGGTGCTTGATAAGTATTTATTGAGTTGAATTTGTTGAATCCAAAAATGTAAAGCTCCAAAAAGTGTAAAGCCACAACAGAATTCGTCTGGGAAAATATCTTCTTGTCATTTTAAACAGTTCCTAATTCCAATCAGTCTCATTAAACTGAATGACCAACCTTTAAACTTACTATAAACATTCCACTTAGTGTTTTACAATGTTTGTACTAAATTTTCATATTATTCTATCCACATCTACCCAGGGAATAAGGATTAGAATCTTCTTTATTTTATTATGTATGAAGTAGAATCCACTAGAAGCCTGGATATCTGAATGAAGCAGAGTTGAGACCATCTTAGGACTTAATTTAACAAAAACTCAACTTTGAGTTGCTAAGTACTGCTTCCTTATTTCCTTTGGTGATCTCATCTGACAAGTTGTTACCATAAGGGAGTGGATAAATGCCATTCCATGGGTGGGCTCTACACCTATAAGATAAAGATGATAATAAGACTCATCTATAGGGTTATTGTAAGAAATAAATAAACATTGAAGGGATCTGATCAACAGTAGGCATTATAATGACAACTTCTGCTTGGCCTGAATGCCTGAAAAGAAATTTCTGCTACATCCGTGTTATCCCACTCACTGACAAATCCAAGGTTATGGTGTTTCATTTTTAAAACTGCTCTAATAAAATGTGTTCAAACATACGTTGGCTTTTCAATAGCCTCAAATGGTGCAAAGCCTGTAAGACCATTCACAGATAGTCAGGTTTCTATATGAACAGGCTAACCTATAACCACCTTATCTCTTATAAACATTTATTCATTCAAACTCTTATTCTTTCTATTGAACAAATTAGCAAATTGAGTTCAATGCAATTGAGTGACTTATCTAAAATCACACAGCCAATAAGTCCTGTAGGTAGTGAAAACCAGAATCAAACCCAATTCTTCCAGTTCTGATACTCTGCTGTTTGTTTGGCTTCTTAGGGTTTTTTTTGCCTTTTTTTTAAGATTTTATTTATTTATTCATTAAAGACACAGAAAGAGAGAGGCAGAGACACACACAGAGAGAGAGAGAGAGAGAGAAAGGCAGAGATACAGGCAGAGGGAGAAGCAGGGTCCATGCAGGGAGCCCTATATGGGACTCAGTCCCAGGCCCTGGGATCACACCCTGAGTCAAAGGCAAACACTCAACTGCTGAACCACCTGGATATCCCTGTTTGGCTTCTTGTTATAGTTATTTCTATGTACTCTGCCTACCCCTGAGCATGGCAAATGAAGTCAGAGTCCTTTTTGCATTCATCACTGTATCACTTACAGCACCTACCATGCTTTGCTTGTAGTAAACACACAATAAAATCCAAGAAAGTGAAGTTCTTTAAAAATCTGATCTAATTACATGAAGAGAATTGTAAAGTATGGTAATTGAAATTTCATGTCTTCTGGTCAAAGAGCAGATGTACTTTGAAGCTTTTGCTCATGGAGTGTGCTCAGGGAAACAGCGCCTGGATACAGAGCCAATTCCAATTATGGAATGCAAAGTCCTGTGCAGGATGGCTGGCAGTGCCTGTAGCTCACCACCCCAAATCCCCAAATGTGCCAGGAAGGAAGCAATGCTCCTAGCAGGTACCTGTTTCAAATATTTCCTCCAGGATGGCTCAAAGTATCTAAGAACAAGTGACACTAATAATTAAAAGCAAAACCAAACAAAGCACCTGTGAGCTGGTTCCTGCCATTGTATCACTCTGTGTGGTCACTCTATTGGTAGCTTACATGAGGCAGGGATGATAGTGATTAAAGCAGGAACTGTCTGTGCCCAGTTTCCTTGTCTATAAAGGGAAAGTAATACTTGCTCTACTTCATCAGACTGGCTGCAGCCTATGCACCATGTATATTACAGCCCAAAAGAACTCTGTGCCTGATTATTGCCCACCTCACTCTTTCTCTGCAATTGTATCCCACCTGTTCTTGGGTCTTTTATATCTTTTCCCCATGACCATGAGCCTCATTTATCAGTCATTTCTTTGAATCCCTATGGCATTCGCCATCTGGCTTATATGGCTCCCTATTATTTCCTGCATGTTAACCTTATTTCTTGGAGACCATGAACTCTGCAAAGGCAAGCCAGACACCTGGCACACAAGGTTAAACTGTGCTCTGAATGCTTGCTGCCTGTTATGTAAGGAGATGCTCAATTTTACTCTCATATTTCGCTGTCTCTTGAGGAAAAGTTTTCAGGGCATGTGACAGGTTGAAAGAATAGAGTCATGCATTACAAAAGACCCTAAAAGAAAATGTAGAATGACACATGACAGCTATTATTCAAATGTTACTTTAATTTAATTAATTGATTTTTTAAGGGATTTTATTTATTTATTTGAGAGAAGGAGCACAAGCCAGGGCGGAAGGGAGGGACAGAGGGAGAGGTAGAGAGAGGAAGGAGCAGGCTTCCTGCTGAGCAGGGAGCCCAATGTGGGGCTCCATCCCAGGATCCCAATATCCTGACCTTAGCCAAAGGCAGATGCTATTGACTGAGCCACCCAGGCACCCGTCAAATGCTTATTTTAAATCACTATTCTTTAAGTGTTAATTTTAAACTCTTTTCTGTTTTCATGGAGGGTACTGCTCCTTTGACATGTGTCTTAGAAAGGAAGAGTTCTTCCTCCTTAGGTAGCTGCAGGACCCATTTCCACTCAATTTTGAAGCCAGCCTGACAAAGGCCAACATTTGTCTGAGGGCTCAGACCCCTATCTGCTGGGTCTGGAACCTATCTTGTTGCTACACATCTGCACCATAGCTGGTATATTTGGTGCTGAGCCTGACAAGCCATAGCTACCCACCCCATCTCCCATTGGAAGGCCCAATTTGTGTGGCTGGGCTTCTGCCTCTATTTCCTACTGAATACTTCCTTCGTGGGCTGGCACTCTGCCCTGAGCCCAGCCCACTTAGCCAGCCAGCCTGGCTCTGTCAGTTCTCTCCCCTGGCAGGGGAACAGGGTACTGCCAGCCAAAAGGCTTCAACTTTCAGTGCTCCTATGGGACAAGCTCAAGTTTGCTAAAGATTAAGGATGAGATTAAGGTTAACTCAACTGCTAGGAAATGCTTCTAATGAAACAGTTACTCAGAACCATGAACTCTAGTGTGAGTCTGAACTACAAGTTACTATCCCATACTGACTGCTGCCATATTGATTCATTATGTTGGACCTTCTTGGGTAGCAATGGCTTCAATCAAGTTCAAATTCACCAAGCCTTGTGCTGCCTGGACATTGGACAATTGGGCATCTTTCTAGAAGATGAGTTCCTAAGCCAGAGCTGATTCCAACTTCCCACCCTCCACCTCCAGCTCCTACAACAAGATCCTTCCACAGCTTTGTGCCATTTCCTCTAAGACTGGACTTTCTAGGGTTTTCTTTCATGGGAACTAGAACTCAAAAATAAATCTAAGGATAGAAGAACACACTAATTCCTGCCATGTTACCTAAGGGTTCCCATCTTAATATCACAGCACGTTTAGAGTCCTTTAACTGCGTTTCAGGAGCTGCCACAGGCTCATCAAAACAGGACGCCCTTCCTTATATGGTTTTCTAGCCCTTGTTCCCCTAATGCTGTCATTTCCAACTAAGAAGCTTTTTATTCGGTATGCCTGTTTGCCAAAACTCATATAAATCAGAGTGTGCACTTTGCAAGACTTAGATTTGATTAATCTTAAAAAATTTAGAAGCTGTATGAGTGGGGTTTGGGATTAAGTGCGCAAAGATGTTTAGGAGCAGCCTCCCCACCAGCCTTCAGATTGAGATGGATGAGGAGCAATACTAGGTTTGAGCTGCCCATAATTGAAAAAGTGTGTGCCCAAAATATCATATTTATCCTTCCTTTTTCCAAAAGCCGTAACTCTAAGGCCTCGGCTAGAACTTCAATAAAGTGAATGTCTTCAACTGTAAGCATCCTCGATACTCTCAGCATTTATGATACTTAAAGGACAGGGTTAGGAAGGCTGAGGATAAAAAGTACTAGGGCAGAGGAGGGGGGTTTGGTGGGACATGGCCCCCAGGCATCCCTGGGAATGTAGCATAAAACTGTAGAAGAGGAGCATTTGTGAGTAAGTAAACAATAGGAGGGCAAATGTGAACCACATGAATCTAATCTGCTGATCCAAAGGCTGTACTCATAGTGGTCACTGTGGTCCTTCCAGAAGGCATCCAGGGCTACCTGGGGCCCAGTTTTGGGGGCTCCATTCACACCCTATTCTATGTAAGTGAACTTGATTCTTGAAGTTGTGAAACATATTGGTCCATACAGTGGAAGTCAGGAAAGAGAGCAAAATGTGGGCCTCCCAGGGCAAGACTGCAAGTCTTCTGGCCCTGTCGAAGGCCTGAAACTGTGCCAGTGGCCCCTTCAGATGAAACCGAGGAGCGGCATTCATATGAGCATTTAACACAACCAGGCACCTGCTTCGTGCAGTCCTGAGCACAGTGTGGTGAGGAATGCAAATATGTATGAGAAACATGTACTGATCTGGAGGGGGGGGGGGCATTGGGGAAATGGGTTGCAATCTCTTATCCAGTCATGACTCTGCTACCTGGCTGTGATTTGAATGTGCTAACGCAGAACCTGCTTTTTGCTCCCTGACCACCCGTCCCTGTCCTTTCCCACTTCACCCACCCCTGCTTCCTCAATTTCTTTTGTTTTAAATGACATAATGCAGACTCCAAACTATAAACAACTATGGATGTGACCTTGGACTTAGACTCTCTCCAGAAGATTAACTCTGCTCTTTGCTCTCTTTGGAATACTTAAATGTTGACATTTAAAAGTTCTACTAGTGTTTTGTGTGAGCGTGTGTGTATTCACACCCATTACCCATACATGAATCATTCACAGAGGGCATTTCTAGTTAAGCACAGACCCAGGGCTATACAATCAACTTTCAGTGTGAATCATAAATTGAACTTAGTATTAAAAAGTTGGCAAAACCGTTTTCATGGCAGGTCTGTTACATTTGAACAAGGGTCATGCATAGTAGCTAAGTAGAAGAGTGCTATGATAGAAAAAGGAAAGGGGCTGATTCCCCCTGTTTGCCTTTGTTTTTCAAAGGTATAATGCAAAGAGTGGTATAATTCGCATAATATTCTGACCACTTGCTGGAATTGGTAGAGTTGGTGACACAAAGATCTCAGGGGCAAAGGAACGGATGCCTGAGATACTGTGAGGTGCACAGGAAGGTTCACGGAGATTGACGCCTCCACACTACCTGGGGAACAGCGCGTGGGGCAGCCTCCCAGCCTTCCTGGAGGGCCTGCATGGAGAGGTCTGGGGGAGATTCCAAGGCAGGCAGTCAGGGGCCAAACTGAGAAACTCACACACTCATGAAAACCTGCTGACCATCGATAAAACAGGCATCTATAGGATGGGCACAGAGGGGGTCATTTGACTATTCTCGTAATTTTACAGTTTTGAAAAATGAAAGTAAAACAACATAAAATTATCTTTCACGGTGCGCCTAATTTTCCAAACACCCCCACGTCTCAGAAACATAAGTGAAAAAGACAAAGGGGAGGGAGGAATTCTCTTCCAGCCCCCAGTTCTTGGCTCCGTCTGGATCTATGTGTGCATTGAAATTCTTCCACACTTGTTGAAAAGCCACATAGGGGATGCTTAGTCAGAAGTCTGGCCACTCCAGATCAGACCAGATGACAGACTGACAGCATATACTTAGTACAGCATGTACTTTTGTCCTGGGCTCTCCAGAGGACAGAAAAGGGGCCCTGCCAGATTCACAGGTGTAGATGCATTTTCCCCACCGGGTGAGGAGCTGCAGTCAGAAATTCTTTTCCTAGGGGCTGAGAACCCAACATATGTGACTGATTAGAGCTAATATCTCATTTCTAATTCCATTGATTCCTTGAAAAGAGCAAGTCCCAAAGACCATGGCTATTCTTAGCAATTTCAACTCCTCCCCCACCGGGCTTCCTGCCTCTGAGGGAGGGAGAAGGTGCCAGGAGGGAGCCTTGTCCGACGTGGGCAGCGAGGGTCAGTCGGACACCACGTCCAAAGCACACTGCTGCGGTCAGAGCCACACAAACCGACACATGGGTCTCTCCTGCCGCCAGTCTTTCCGATTTCCAAGCCACAGCTGTGGCAGAGCCACCATTAATAACGAGAAGGCTCCTTTGTAAGCCTAAGAACTCTGGACTTCCACATTCGAAATGGCCCTGGCCCTTTAATCTCCCTGTGGTTTGGTAGGAAAGCCTCTCCACGGCCCTCCTTTTCACTACCCGCAGGAAAGAAAGAGAAAGTGTGGGCCCCAGCCATCCAACCAAATAAAAGATTTTAGTCCTCAGGGTAGATTTTTCAACTTAGACATAGCAGCAGCCCCTCAGAGGAGAACGGAAGAGAGGATGAAGCCGATTTGTCAAGTCAGCCCTTTTGAGACTGTGGGGTTCCACACAATACATTGCTGGGCTTCCCTGTGGTGGCCTCAGTGGGTGCTAGTTAGGCTGAATTGAACTAATCACATAGACTATCCCTTGGCATTCTCCCAGTGTGACCAGCCCTTGTCTCTGAGAGACCTTGTGGTCCCCAGGCCCAGAACAAATAACCTGCCTCACAGGTCAGCACTGCCGCCCAAGGAGCTGTGTGATTTCAGACAAGCTTCCGGACTTCTCTGAGTCTCATTTTCTGCCCCAGTGAGAACAGAAGCCTTCCATCAAAATTACTAAATGCTTTCTATGAACTCTTCTAGCTTTAAAGGGATAAGAATAAAGATTCAAGTCAACACTGGCTTTCCTTTATGTCAAAGTTTCCACCAAGTTGCCAAAGGCCACCATATATTTCCTGCATCCTGCTCTCCATTCTTTGGGCTTTGAAAACAGACTGAGTTGAATACAATCTCATGGTTCACTTTTGTACAGAAAAATCAGAGCCCCCAAAGTCAGCACTGGGGATAAAATGATGATAAATGGAAACAAACTTTATCATCCAAAAATACCCCCTCTAACTCTGAAGAAATATTGATAATAACTCTCCATCTGCTGAATAAATCAGAACAAGACTGGAGAGCCTACCCAACATTGTTTGAGCATGGAGGACAGCCAGTAAATACTAGAGTTTCATGAAAACTGATCTCAGGAGAACTGACATAGATGAGACATGTCAGAGTTTTAAAGAGGAAAAGAAAATAAAAGGGCTAACAGAAGTGTTTTCTGTTTATTATTAGCCTCATGTAAAGAGTTTTTGGAGAAAGAGCACAGGTCTAGGAATCAGGACGCTAGACTCCTACTCCAATCTCTGTCATAGATTCCCACCTAAACTTAGTGAAATCTGTTCACCTATCTATACAGACTGCCTTTCTTTGTGATTGTGAGGCACAGAGAAAAGCTTAAATAAAACAGAAAAAGTGGGTTTTTTTGTTTTTGTTTTGGTGGGTGGGGGAAGAGGTGCCTAAAACTTAAGATGCTTTGTGAATAAAGTGCATGGCTATTTACAAATAATACAGTGGACTGATTCCTCCAAGTCCTAGAGCCAGAGCTGTGGGAGCAGAAGCTGCTTTAGGGTGCCACCACAGGTTGTCTCAGATGTTGGCACCAGGCTAGAGCCCAAGATTTCTTTTTTTTTTTTTTTTTTTTTTTTATTTATTTATTTTTATTGGTGTTCAATTTACTAACATACAGAATAACACCCAGTGCCCGTCACCCATTCACTCCCACCCCCCGCCCTCCTCCCCTTCTACCACCCCTAGTTCGTTTCCCAGAGTTAGCAGTCTTTACGTTCTGTCTCCCTTTCTGATATTTCCCACACATTTCTTCTCCCTTCCCTTATTTTCCCTTTCACTATTATTTATATTCCCCAAATGAATGAGAACATATAATGTTTGTCCTTCTCCGACTGACTTACTTCACTCAGCATAATACCCTCCAGTTCCATCCACGTTGAAGCAAATGGTGGGTATTTGTCATTTCTAATAGCTGAGTAATATTCCATTGTATACATAAACCACATCTTCTTGATCCATTCATCTTTCGTTGGACACCGAGGCTCCTTCCACAGTTTTAGAGCCCAAGATTTCCAGTCCCATGGGACATTCCCCACATCTGAGCTCAGTCTGGGCAAGGCTGGGCGGTAAGAACTATGTTGGGGATGAGCAGGACAGAGTTGGGTAAGGAACTCAGTTTTGTCTTCACTGCCGAGCTGCCTATAAAGCTATTATTAACAACACACACTAGTCCCAGATCTGTTGGGTAGGGCCCAGATTTTTTAAAGTAAGGCTCCCAGTTCTCCTGGCCTCTCTGTTCTCTTCTATCTCAACACTCTGGGCAGAGGCAGGGACGGGGGTGGAGGACAGGTGGGAAACCCAGGTTCTCCCGAAGTCATCTCAAGGTGTGGGGTGGCCCTGGGTAACTGACAATCAATTGTTTCTCAGGGTGTGAGAGGCTCAGGTTAGGGGACCCCCACCAGTTTGCAGAACTGTTGGCTTAAATGTGGATTCTTGGTGCCTCCAGTGAATATCTGGTATGTTCCCCACCCCCAAACAATGTCATAAATGTAGTCTACAGCCTAAATGACTAATCAACCATATAAATGGACCGAAATATCTTCTGAGGCTAAAGTAAGAACAGCTGTAATGATTGTAGTACATAGTTGGAAACTCAAACTGGGATAACTCCAATAATTTATAGGTATCTCTGCATGTTTACATAAATGTGGTCAAATGCCAGATTTACTAGTATGTACCATATGGAAAATAAAAATCATTCTTGGGGGGGTTCTCTTAGATATTCTATCTGGGAAAGAACTTTGAAAATACATGGCACAGAAAGTAGTACATGTAATCTGAGCCACATATAATGATCTTTGGGAGTTCAACAGCAGAAAAAATTCTCCCTTGTAAAAATTGGATTTTTCTGATGTTTTCTTATTCTTTTTCCCTTTTTCCCAGATCCTGAGCTTCTGATGGCATGTGGGAGCCTGCTGCTGCAGAGGCACACCACTATGATTCTTAGGCTTTGGGGACTGTAGGTGGGGGCATGGGAGTGTCAGAGATTATGTTTTGACTTTCTCATATTGATGCAGAGTTAAGGGATCCCCAAAGAGAAAGAAAAGGGAATTTATTTATCACTTGGCATGTCAGCCATGATATGGTCAATTTCTACAGATTTTAGGTGGGTCAGAAGAAAATGCATTATTTGAACAAAATAAGTATTTCAAAGAATCATAGAATTTAGTATTAGAGGGAAATTTAAGGATCATTATATTTTACAAATGAAGAACTGTTCTCCAAAGTAAAGTGGCTTCTTTAAAATGTATTACTATCAGAGCCACAAACGTCCATTTGAAAATATGTATAAAGAGAAAAAAAATAAGTGGAAGAGGAAGAGGCAAATAAGAGGAAGATAGCAGTTTCACAGAGAGAGAATGAGACAGAGAGAGAGAGAGAATAAAGAAAAACACAAGAGATGTGAGGAAGTGAAGAGGCAGTCTGTAAGAGGGCACAAGACCGAGTGGTTGTTGCACAAATATGAGAAAAACATGATATATATTTAACAATATCCCATGTTTCCCTTTCTTGATTTCCTCTATATAATGAGCCAACCCTCCAACTTGCCAAATGGGACATCTTGGAAGAATCCAGATTTCTAGGCAGTTCCGAGCATTGTAAAGCCTGCCACCAGCTTTAACAAATAGATCCTGGTCTAATTGGGACAGGGTTTGGAAGAGACCTGAGAAATCATCTTTATATCTTTTTATTTCTGTGCTTTCTCCCCCTTCAGCCACACCTAAACCATTCCAGAAAGATGGAACTCTCCTGTGATTCTATTCCCAGAAGGAAGCTGCCTGCCTTGAAGCATCTGGCCTGGCGCCCTCATGTTGCACAGCTCATAGCTCATCTTTCTCTGTGCCCTGGGCAGCTGATCTGAATATAGAGTTTGCATGAACTTCAAAGGAAGCTGGCAGGATGGGGTTGGGGCCTCCCTGCTTTAATCAAGATGGATTCAAAACCTTTGCTTATCACATAGAAAACTAAAACCAGCAATGGAGAACTAATTGACAATGACTAAAAGGGAAATGGCAATAAAAAAGGTGCAGGGATCTCAATGAGATTAGATTTAAAGAGGTAATACCCTCCTAGCAGTTGATGATGGATCAAGTTTACTTCTTACCTCCATAAATAATACAGCACATGGAATAAGATAGCCTCCTGTAAAGTATGAGATGGGAAGTTCAGGAAAAATGTGCAAAAGCTCAAAAACATTGTTTCCACCTGCATCTCATGGTATTAATATTCTTCCCTCCTTGAGCTTGAGGCTCCTAGTTCAAGCTTCTCTGGTCAATGGTGAGAGCTGTACCACCATCCACTCCCTCAGGACTCTGTACCTCATGGTGACATCACTCAACACCTGTCTCTTCTCTTCTGGAGCTCTACTTCATATGGGGACGATGCAGAAGGAATGCATCAAATGTTGACTTGGGTTCTGAACAATTTCTTCCCAAGCTGATCTCCTTCAGGAAAGCACTGAATCTGGCACACAGTAGGTGTTCAAAGAGGTTTGTTGAATAAATGGGGGAAAAAGAAACTAATTTATTGTTTCTGTAAACTTGTCCCAGCACCTAGCACAGTGTGAAGCACGTGGATAATATCTGAGCCTCGTTCACAACGTATGTTTCCTTGAGGACATGATGGAGCTCCTATGGCTCAAGACTAAGGAGTTTATTGTGTTCTTTGTTCAGAGGATACTTGAAAGCTGCTCTGAAGCCTGTCAGTGCCAGAGTAAGAAGAAGAGTTGAGGAAGGAGTACAGCAGAAAAGGAAGTGGTTCCTGGGGTCAGTCCTAGCCATGAATGTCTCATCAACTTTTTTATGGATCATTTTTTTTTTTAGTTTTATCCTTCTTATAAGAGAAACAGGATTTCTAGAACCTCTACTTCCCCTGCCTTCTCATAGATATTGAAGGCGGAACTGTACAAAAATAGGACTCAAGGAGAAAGATGGATGTTTTTCACTCTCCTTTAGGGACTTTTTTCAAATTACACACACAGAAACATCATCCCTTTTCCCCACTCCACTTCAAATCTACTGCTGTGCAGTTCTCTCTAAGCAAAGATGTAGCCGAGGAGCAGGTATGCAGAATACTTTAGGACTTTCCTGATATTTGAAGGGGCAGAGGAAAAGCAAAAGAAGAAAACTAAAGAGAACCAAAGACAAACCTCTCTAGGAACATGTATAGTTTGTAAAAAACCAATTCCAAAGAAGATATATAAATGGTCAATAAATACAGGAAAACATGTTCAACATGTCATTGGGAAATGCAAATCAAAACCACAGTGAGATGCCACTTCACACTTACTAAGATGGCTAAACCAAAAAAGACAGAAAATCACAAGTGTTGATAAGAATCTGGAGAAGCAGGAAACCTTGTATACTGCTAGTTGGAATATAAAATGGTGCAGCTTCTTTGAAAAACAATTTGGCTGTCCCTTAAAAAATTAAACATAGACTTATATAACCCAGAAATTCCACTGAGTATACACCAAGAGAGTTGAAAACATATGTGCACACAAAAACTTGTACACAAACATTAATAGAAGCACTATTCATAATAACCAAAAGGTGGAATGAACCCAAATGTTCATCAGCTTATGAGTGGATAAAACGTTCTATATCTATACAATGAAATATTGTTCAGCCATAAAAGGAATGAGGTATTAATACCTACTGCAACATGAATGAGCCTTGAAAACATAAGTGAAAGGAGCCAGATACAAAAGTTCAGGTATTGTATGATTCCGTTTATATAAAATGTCTGAATTAGGAAAACACAGAGACAAAGTAGATTAATGGGTGGCGTGGGGAGAGGGGATAATGCAGATGGATTACTAATGGGTTAGAGTTTCTTTTAGAAGTAATGAAAACATTCTAGACTTAGATAAAAGATGCACACCCTTTTGAACATGTTAAAACCACTCAATTGTGTATTTTAAAGGGGTAGATTGTATGGTATGTGAGTTATGTATCATAAAACAAATTTAAAAGAAGGAGAATTTGGTATTACTCAAAGGACAATTAAGGCCCTGCTGGAAACTCTAATTTCAACTTGAAAAGTTTTTCTAGTTAAAAAGAGCACCAGCCTCCTCATCCCTCAACCCCTCATCTCCCTCCCCAACCCAGCCCACATCCACAATCCTCAGCTACTCCTAAAGGAAAAAATACATGAAGAAAGACATCACTGAGCAACTGGAGGTGAACTGAGATACACCTGAGATTTGCAGACATTCCTTGTGAGGGGGTGGAGAGGAGTTGAACAGAGGAGTGAGAATTATGGAAGATGAACTGCCAAATCCCAAGAAGGGATCACAGGCTGAGAAGTAAGGAAGGCAGAGTGTCTCCAGAGAGGCCTCTTTTGAATCCCTTCCCAAGTATTAGCTATACGTTAATGTGGCCAAGATAATCTGCTTTAGACAAACATATTTGACCAGAAGATGGGAGGTCAGCCCAGAGCAAATGTGAGTCTTGTCTGCATACTGGGCTCCTACGTGGGTTCCCACATTGCTGGCCTACCCTCTCCCCCAGTTCAGAGGCTACTGGTTCCCTGTCTTTGATTCCCTTCTCTCTCCTAGGACATGTGACATCCTTAAAAGGGATGCTAGTGTATTGCATGATTAGTCACTTAACTACTTACAAAATCAGCTCTAAAAAATCAAATTGATGTCTAGGGAAGATTCTAGGGAACCAGCTATTTTTTTCTTTTTTTGAAAATAGCTTTTATCATGCCTTTCCTATGCAAATTGTACCACTGAAAAAACAAAAACCACATGGGTACTTAATGACAATATTTCAACAAACTCATAAAGAAAGAATAATAGCAATGGAATATCAGTGTATTTTAAGGAATTAAGAAAGAGAGTATAAGACATCAGTCAATGAGTACCAATCAATCAATCAATGAGTACTAATTTCACAAAAAGAAAGACATTGAGACACACATGCCTCCTGATGAAGAACACATCAGCCTTGAGGTTGTCATGCTCAAAGAACCTAGACTGGGACAACATAGAGTGGAAACATAGAGGCCAGAGGAACAGACTAAACTTTGCTCTGGGGAAGCAATCAGCAAAACCCGGACCATAGGACACTACACATAAGGGATCCAGTTTCTTCAATAAATGAATTGTAAGGAAAAATAAGGAGATGGAGGGGAAAACTTGTAGACTAAAAGATATTTAAAAGATGCATACACATATAGGCAAATATAAGGCAAAACCAGGCAAGTATTTAGGAATGTACAGTTGGGTGTTAAGACTATAAAGAAAAGGGGGAAGTTGTTGAAATGTTAGGAATGTGGTCATTCTGGCAGGAAGAGAGGGGGTAGTGGTTGAGAGGGGAGCATACCGGGAGTTTCTAGGGGTGACTGGAAGAAGTCTCTTATCACGGACAGGTGTTTACAAGAGTGCTAGCCTTAAAAGAATCATTTTAATCTGTTCATTTGCTTTTTATTGTTTTCTGTTACTCAGATTATAACAATAAAATGTTTTTAAAATAAATGTTAAATTAATCACATAAAGTCAGCTATGATGGGAGAGATGGAAGAAAACCCAGAAAATGAAGATGAAAACATTAAGAATAAGGGAGAAAAAGTCACATTTATGACCACACAATTATTGTTTATAGAAAAAGCAGAACCCATTTCTCTGCCACAAAGTCCCTGGTGTCACCCAGGACTTCCCTCTGTAAAATGTACCATTAATTTGGCCACTCATAACTCTGGCAATGGAATTAAGAAGGGAATGGAAGAATCCATAGAGAGGCTATTGAACTAGAGACTGGCTAGGTGAGAGTAAGTGTGGGTCAGAGAATGGGAAATGTCTTGAGAACACCATTTGGTAGAGGCATGGGCAGCAGCATGGAAAGCACAGGGCACAGGATTGGTGTTGACCCCCATCAGCAAGACACCGGCATCCCCAGGAGCAGCTGGAGAAGTCAGGACCCGTGCAGGGAAATGTCAGCTGTGCCACAACCTTGGGAGCAGAAAAGTGAGGCCTCTGTGTCTGCCTGTCCACATGTCTGTCAGCATGACATTTTGGGTCAATAAATATTCATCAGGATGCACCATTTTGGCTGACCTATGCCACCCCTGCTGCTGGAGGAGAAAATAAACAGGGCTTGCGGGTGCACAGGACTTCTGCCCTCTTCAGAGCTGCCATTGTGCTCTGTGTGTGAGCCAAGAGCGCAGACAAATCTCTGCCTCTTCGAGTCCCTTGGGACTTGTGCATCTAATATCTGGCTTGGAAACAGCTCCTTCCCTGTGGTGATATAGTGCCATCAACATGTCCACCCTGAGAGAGTAACATTCCAGGGGAAGTTAGTCAATGAGCCCCTCTGCCTATAGGCAACCTGCCAGTGGGAGGGTTCTCCGGGCAGTTTCTTTCTTCCTCCTCTGGGTGCCTGGCATCTATTTCCATACATCTGTTTGGCTTTTCTTCTCATCGTTATTGCCTCCATATCTTTATCCACCACTAGACTGGGAACCATTCATTCAATTGATTTATTGAGCAATTCTTATGTGCAAAGCATTATGCTAGATAAGGTGGCAAATAAATACCTCATAGAGCTAAGAGACAGATATTAAATAAACATACAAATACATGTGTAAGAACGCATGTTGTGAGTGATAAGAAAGAAAAGAAGGCAAGACAAGTGATTACATACGGAGATCTGAGTGATATTGCCACATCAGGAGAGGCTTCATTGAGAACGTGTAAGTAGGGATTGGGCAGGCCAGGCATGGAGAGAAGGTAGCTGGGCAGGGAATGTGTCCAGAGCATGAAGGTGATGGGAACACAAGTGCAAGCCTGGATGAAGGCAGAGGCAGGGCCATAAGGTGAAGAACCTGGTAGACTCTGATGAGGTGCTTAGGTTTTTAACCTACATGCAATGAGAGGGAGCACATGCTTAGAAAGGGGGAGACCCATTAGGTGACAAACACAGTGGACAAAAGGAGTGACATGGAGGCATGGACTAGAGCAGAGAATGTAGTGATGGAGAAAAGATAGCAGATCTGAGATTATCTGAGAAGCAGATTTGGTAGGAATGGTGCATGGATGTGAGCAGTAAAGGTTCATTCCACAACTTCTTGAAGAACATACAGGTAGCATAACCCAATATTCCAAACACATAGTTACTTACATTAACTCATTTATCTCCATGACTACCACTTAAGTACTATTATTTTTTTATTTTTTTTTCCACTTAAGTACTATCATTATCCTCATTTTACTGATGAGTAAGTTATGGTTCAGAAAAATGAGCTGCTTTACCTGTATCAATGTGGATGACTCTCCCAGACATAATAGTAAATAGAAGAAGCCAGAGACTTCTTCCCACATATGATTCCATTTATATGAAGTTCAAGAATAAGCAGTACTAACCTATGGTGTCAAAATATTTGGTTACCTCTAGAGGGAAATATCGACTGGGAGGGAAAATTAAGGAGCCTTTTTGGGTGCTGGAAATGTTTTCTAGATCCAGGTAATTATTATGTGATATATGTATACCAAGTTGTGATCTTCAGACTTGTATACTTTACTGTATATGTTTTACCTCAATTTTACCTCAATTTTAATAAAAGACAATGACATCCTTGGAGAAGCATTTGGAAGACACAAAAATTTAGTATCTTTAGAGAGAGAGGGAGCCCTGAAAAACAGTAAAAAAATAAATTTAAAAATCAATCTATTAGTAGACAAAGGACATAAACACACATTTCACAAATAAATATAAGTGGAAAATAAATATATATGAAATATATTTAGGGATGCCTGGCTGGCTCAGTGGTTGAGCATCTACCTTTGGCTCAGGGTGTGATCCTGGATTCCCAGGATCGAGTCCCACATTAGGCTCCCTGCCTGGAGCCTGCTTCTCTCTCTGCCTATGTCTCTGCCTCTATCAAGAATAAAAAAATAAAATCTTAAAAAAAAAAAAACCAAAATCTTAAAAAAAGAAATATATTTAAGTAGTAAACTAAGAAATGCAAATTAAACATTAATGAGATATTTTTCTCCTAACAAATGAACTAAAAAAGTTGATGATACCAAATATTATGATAATGTGGGGAAATTTACGTTCAAATGTTGCACATATAAAATGTTATCAATTTTCTGAGGCCAACTTTATTGACTGTATCAAAAGTCTTTTCAACTGTATATATATATTTTTGTTTTGTTTTGTTTTTAGAGGGCTAGAAAGAACACTCATGAGTTGGGGGGATCTAGGGGGAGAGGCAGAGGGAGAGAGAGAGAATCTTAAGCAGGCTCTATATCCAGCTTGGAGCCCAACTTGAGGCTTGATCCCACAGCCCTGAGATCATGACCTGAGCCAAAATCAAGATTCTGATGCTTAAAAGACTGACCCACCCAGATGCCCCGCTCAATTATATATTTAAATAGCAATTCTATTTCTCTAAATTCACCTTAGGGAATTACTCCACATATGTATTTGTGTATACCAATGTTCACCATAAGTCTCCTGATAAAAGTAAAACTTTGGAAATTACCCCACATAGGTGATTACGGAAAAATTATTGTATATTCATACAACAGCAAGACATGCAGACTTAAAAAATAATGATGCTGAACAATATTTATTAGCATGGGAAGATCCCTATAACATATTTAATTTTTCTGAGTATAAAATCATATGTTATTATGTGGGTATTCATACAAATTTGTGTGTATATATGTATGATATAGATAAATATGTATAATATGTTATATAATTATATTAACTGGATGGATGGGTATGAACCAAAATGGTAAGAGTAGTTATCTGCTGATAGGACTATTTGATGCTATGTATTCTTCCCTATAATTTTTCCCTATTTTATGAATTTTTATGATAAGAATATATTTTACAATTGGATGTGTGTGTGTGTGTGTGTGTGTGTGTGTGTATACACAGAAAATCTGAAAAGAAAGCACATCTAGCTAGGTTTCCTGGCAATTTTCATTTACATGCTTCATCTACGTTATTTTTCTTTGAACAGCATAAGCTTTAAAAGATAGTAGTCACCATTCACATAGTGCAGAGTTTCTTACTTGGGGCATTGTTTTTCACCTTGATAGAGTAGCTTAAAGCTGGCCAATTTCTTCCGAACATCTTTTCTGAGTTTTGAGGAGTTTCCAACATTGTAACCCGCAAGGCAGAGCCAGAAGTTACTGTCCCAGGCTTCCCTGTTGCTGATGTCAGACATGTGAATTAGGTGTTGCCGATCAGAAACACTCATATGAGTCCTCAGCTTGGAAGCTAAAGCTACATGGAGGTAGACATGAATGGCATCTATCCCAGCTGAACATGGCATAGGGGCTCAATGGCTGAGTTCCTGGCATCCAGGACCAAGCATTACCAATGCAAGCTACAGTGTCTCTCCAAGAAACAAAGTGGTTGCCAAGTGTTGGCAGCAATGGTATTTTCACTGGAGCAAATTCTATAGTCTGATTTGGTGTTGTTTCTGGCCTCATCATTTCTAAGTCTGGTTTTCTTGCCCTCCAGAGGATTCTGGGAGTTGCTTAATATTTGTACAAATTATTTTCCTGCCTAAACTAGCCAGAGCAGATTCTATTACTTGCAACAAGAAAACTGTGCTTAATAGTGTTACTTTCATTCCCATTTTACAGATGAAGAAATTGAGTCTTTAAAAAAATGCAGATATTTCCCCTAGGATTACACAGCTAATAAACAGTGAAGCAAAGCACAAGTCCAAGACTTTTCAGTCAACTTCTAAACTCTTTATGAACCTAGATCCTAGATATTTCAATATTCACCATGGAGCAAGTTTATCAGTAAAAGCAAATGTTACCATTTAATGAATAATTACTACGTACCAAAATTGTGCATCAGCTGTAAAAGGCATCTGAAAGATTATCTAACCACCCTAATTTACAGATGAGGAGACTGGGGTTTGAAACACAATGGAATTTACCTAGTGTCCCTTAGAGAGGTAATGGGAGAACAAGTAGAAGAAAATAGGTTTCCTGACTCCCATTTTCTTTATATCAGCAGAGCATGAAGCCATTTCTTAACCCCCATAGAAGTGCTGATGTCTCTCAAGTCCAGTGACTAAATGAAAATTTTGTTTAAGTGTAAGAAGACAATAAATGTATGAGGAGTAACCAAATTTAAAATATTGACGACCAGTTACATGGATACTCTGGAACATGCCACCATCACCCACCTTGGGTGTAACTGAGAAGCCTAAAATAACTTTTGAGGGAAACCCCATGAGAACATCGCCTGGGGAACTGAGATCACATCTCCATCTGGCTCTGACTTTACAGAATCTGCTGAACTTAATCGACTAGGTTTGCTGCAAGAAAATTATCTTTTCTGCAGAAAATGGAGAATTGGTTAGAGCCCTTCTCAATCCATAGAAAAATAGGATTGATTGTCTAAATATTTTTAAATACAATTATTTTAGAGAAGACATAACTACCTGCACATGCATATATAATAACCTTTGTGTCAATAAAATCCAAGATGTGTTTTACTCACAGGACCATTTTTATTGACCCTGGGGAGAAAAATCTTGTATCATACGAAGAAAATTGAATCTTTACATTTCTGATTCATTTCCCTTTAAATCATCCAAATATTGCTTTTTATGGGTTATGTAATAGTCAAACAGTCTCTAAGGGGCTATTAAATCACTTCAAGCCTTGCTTCCGTTAAAATAAAATAATAAAATAAAAGTTAAATGGAGGAAGTAGGTTCAAAGTGAATCCACTTTGTCTACAAAAGTTCTCATCAGTCTAACACTTGAAACATCTAACTGGGATCTGAATTTTTTAAATTCTCTATTTCCTGTGAAGAGTCCTAGTGAAGACTGCTTGAGTGTTTAAAATCTATCTTATATCAGAAGAATAAATTTTGTCCCTGAAACCAGAGCACCCTGTTTTTGTCCACCAGAAATTACCTGGAGATGTTTTAGAGTGAAGGTATTACATCAATCTAAACCGTATGCTTAAAAAAAAAAAAAAAAAAAAAAAAAAAATAAACCGTATGCTTGTTTACATGTAATCCAAGAGACAATTATTGGAAAACTATACTTCACTAAGAGAGTCTACTTTTTCAAAACCATTGAGTGGTTGAAATAGTGGAGTGTGCAGTTCATGAAGGGTGAAATTAAGTAGCTCACACAATACAAAGTGGACTTCTCTTCTTTATTGCTACTTTTTGAGATGAATGCCTCTGAATGGTTGAAAGAAATCAAATATTTTTGCCTTAAACTCTGCTTTATCTTAGTTTTCTCACAAACCTATTTACATGAACAACTTGGTGATATTAGAAAGAAGATTTAATAGTGAAGAAGACTTTTCTCAAACAACAGTTTAAGACATTGTGCCAGTTTGTATAGCAGAAGAAATCCACCATAAGTTCTGCATTTCTGGGAAATTGGAGAACTGGCCATTCCAATTTTTGTCTAGGTAAATACTGCCTTGAATCTGAAAGCACACAGGTAGAGATAAGAGATAGCACCTTAAGCAGAAGTCAGAGGAAGCCAACTTTTGTCATTTTCCATTAGTGTGTGTCTCACCCTAGTGTACTTACTCCCAGCTTGTCTTTGCCTCTTTCTTCACCATGAAAATGGAAGCTGTCAAGCTAGAACTGTACCAACTCTTTTCTTTGCCACCTTCAAATTTGTCTAAGTCCTATAAATTTAATGTAATCCCAGTAAATAGCATCCATGATATATGAGAAGGAAATTGAAAATGGTATTAAAATAATATTTTAGAAATGTCCAAATGAACAAGAATGTGTGGATATTCAAGAAATCCTGAAAATAAAATGAAATAATTAACTCTACTAGATAATGCAATATATCTTGAAACTTCAGTGAATAAAAAGGTTTCCTACTTAATAAAAAAGGAAAAACCAAAGGGATGGAATAAAGAATTCAGAAACAGACTCAAATATCTATGAAATTTTGGCTTATGATAAAGGTGACATTTCTAACTGGGTGAGGAGAGAAGGGAAGAATTCAAAATATGGTATCGGGCAACTGGCTAACCATTGGAAAAAATATTAAACCTATATTTCTATCATCAAAAATAAATTCCAGATGGATTAAAGATATAAACATATAAAACAAAAGATTTGGAAGAACTTAAGGAAGAACAGCAACCTTACCTTACTAAAGTATTCGAAAGCAAAAATTTGTCCTTTTACTTCCATATTTAAAAGCCTCTTGATGGCTCTTTTTTTTTTTGCCAACAATGACACCAAAACAAACAAACAAACAAACAAACAACTCTGTACATACATTTCCAGCCTCACTTCCTATCAGTCCCTGCCACCTTCCCTAAGCTGCAAGTTTTTAGAACTACATTCTTGTCACCAAGCACATATTCTCCTGTTTTCATACTGCTAGGCTTTTGCACATGTTATTTCCTCTACCATGAATTGTTTCCATTCTTTTTATGGCTGGAAAATTCCTGATAATATTTTAAAATCAGATCAAATGGCATCTTCTCTATGAAGCCTTCTTCTGATTCATTTTTAATCATTTCCTACTTTTGTATTAACCTGACATTGTATACATTTATCTATTGAAACATTTGTTACAGTTTATTTTTTTTTCATTTGTTACAGTTTATTTAAATTACTTGTTAACATGCCCACCTCCCCACTAAACTCTGGCTTCATTGATGCCAGATCCCATATCTTATTTTGTCTTATGTTCTTAGGCACATACATTTTGTTCTGTGAGTTATCATCTCAATAGGTGCAGAAAAGGTATTTGACAACATTCAACATCCACTCATGATAAAAAGGAAATCTTTCATGTGACAAAGAAATATATATCAACATCATATATAATGGTGAAATTATTTTAATTATGTATAAATTAAAAGCTTCTCCTTTGAGGTAAATAACAAGCAAGATGCCCAGTAATTTCTACCTTCTACTTTCTTTTAACATTGCATTAGAGGTCTTAACCAGTGCAATAAGACAGGAAAATGAAATAATAGGTAAAAGGATTGGTAAGCAAACAAAAACCAAAATTCATTATTGGAAGATGACATGATTAAATATGTAAAAAAAACAAAATTATCTACAGGTAATGATATTTAATAAGAACTTTAAAAAGTTGCTGGATACAAAATCAATACACAAAAATTCTTTTAGAGAACCCCCAAAATATTATTTATATTTAGGAATTTGACATGTGACAAAAGTGGAACTGCAGGCAATGGGAAAAATACAGTTTTTTTATAAATGGTGCTAGAGCAATTCGATAGGCATATGATGGAGAAGGGAGAGGAAAATGAAACTGGATCATTCTCTCAAACAACACCAAAAGTCAATTTATAAATCTGAATATAAAAGGCAAAATATTTAAGCTTTGAAAAAATAGGATAGGAGAATATCTTCCTGATCTTCATAATGAGAATGATTTATTAAACATGACATAAAAACACTAATCATAAAAGGAAATGATAAATAAATTGACTACATCTAACTTAAGCACTTTGTTCATCAATAAAAATCACAAAGAGGGGGCAGCCCCGGTGGCTCAGTGGTTTAGCGCCGCCTTCGGCCCAGGGCCTGATCCTGAAGAACGCAGATAGAGTCCCATGTTGGGCTTCCTGCATGGAGCCTGCTTCTCCCTCTGCCTGTGTCTCTGCCTCTCTCTCGCTCTCTCTAAATAAATAAATAAATAA
The DNA here is from genome assembly GCF_003254725.2 of Canis lupus dingo. Taxonomy (NCBI): domain Eukaryota; kingdom Metazoa; phylum Chordata; class Mammalia; order Carnivora; family Canidae; genus Canis; species Canis lupus. The sequence goes on along the minus strand of NC_064259.1, from coordinate 56,451,182 downwards.
ATAAATAAATAAATAAATAAATATTTTTTTAAAAAAATCACAAAAAGGGACACCTGGGTGGTTCAGTGGTTAAGCAATATCATAAAGATGCCTACTTACCCTAAATCTATAAATTTAACATGCCCTGATTTTTTAAATGCCAAAAGGATTTTTTTAACTAGACAAACCGATTCTAAAATTCATATGGAAGAAAAGAACTATAAGAACAACAGGAAAATTCTGAAAGACAAGAGTAACAAAGGGGAATTATTTGTATTAACAATCAAACAATTTTTATTTTATTTTATTTTTGTGTATTATTTTGTAAGCTAAAGCCAGTTTATAAAAGCCAGTTTATTATACAATCTGTGACAGAGTAAAGAAGAAGGAAGACATGTTTTTTTTTCTAATTCTGCCACTCAGAAGTCAAGAACTAAATGTTCTGTTGGGTGGACTTCCAGTCTTTTTTTTTTTTAAACAATAAAACAATTTTTGAAGCTACAGATAACTAAAATAATGTGATATTCGCATGAAAAGTAACTGGAACAAACTAGGAGTCTCAAAAAGAGGTACAAATGTAATGGAGATTTATATATTTTAAAGATAACATTTCAAACTTATGGATAAAAGATGAATTATTCAATAAATGACACTGGGACAACTGGGTAGCCATCTGGAAAAACATAAAGTTTAACTTATCTCTCATTTATATGAATACTGGAAGAAACTGTGTAATTTTAAAAAAGCAATTTCAAACCTAAAAAAAGTTTTCTAAGTATGTTACAAGACCAAAACCCAGAAATTATGAAATAAAAGGTGAATATATGCACTTATGGAAATAGAAAAGAATGACAAAAAGGAAAATATATTTCCAACTTAAATCACAAGGAGCACATCTCCCTAATATATAAAGAGCCCTTCTAAATCAATAGAAGACCAACAACTCAATAGAAATGTAAAGAAAGGAAATGGACTGTCCACTGAAAAGGGAATTCAAATGGCCCTTAAGTTTGTGAAAAGAAACCAATTTCACTCATAACAGAAATACACAAAGATGACTTACTTTTCACCATCAGATTGTCAAAGTTCTAAAAAATTGTGTATTTGTGTGGGTATGGGGAAACAGATATTCTCACATCTTAGTGATGGGTGTATAAATTGATGAATCAGTCGGATTTGAACTAGACAATCTGATGCACCTACCTTTAAACACAGGAATTTTATCCTACATATCTACTCACACATGTGCAAAATGTGTTATTCAGAGAGACATTGCTTGTAATAAAAAAAAATTGCTAGGTATTTGTTGATAGTGACTATAAAAAGAAAGAAGGAAGCCCTGGTGGCTCAGAGGTTTAGCGCTGCCTTCAGCCCAGGGTGTGATCCTGGAGACCCAGGATTGAGTCCCACGTCAGGTTCCCTGCATGGAGCCTGCTTCTCCCTCTGCCTGTGTCTCTGCCTCTCTCTCTCTCTCTCTCTGTGTGTGTGTGTGTGTGTGTTTCTGATGAACAAATAAATAAAATCTTTAAAAAAAAAGTTTAGAAAGAATATAAATTCTCATTAATTATGGACCACAAAATTGCCACATATTTATGGTGTAGATTCTAAATAGCCATAAAAAAAATACTGAAGGAGCTATTTATGTGTGAATATGGACCAATATCCAGGTCTGCAAGATATGTTGCTAAGAGAGAAAAGAGGAGAGTAATGCATATACTATATTATCATTGGTATAAAAATAGAGATGGGGAGATACACATGCACACGTAAATAAGTACATATTTGGTCACACGTACATAAAATATCTCTGGAGTGATACAGAGACAAGTAACTTTGGATGTTTCTTCAGAGTTGGATGACGAAGTGTCATGCATTGAAGCAATATTTTCTGTTTCTTGTACATATACTTTTGGATTCTGAACCAAATTTGGCCATCATCTAATTTGAAAACAAACCCCAGCATGGTCACCCTGGTCTCCAGCTTTAACCAGCCAAGTTTCCTGTCCCTTTCCCCATCTCCCCTGGCCCTTTCCAAGCTGTGGGATAGAGAGTTTAAAACAGGGGATATCTTTCCTCTACATGCATCAAACCAAGACTGGAACTCTGCATGGGTTCGCAACAGCCTGCTTTGCAATCCACAGGGGTGGAGAATTTAGCTTATTTTTAAATTGGGTGGAATTCAGAAAAGAACTGCCAAAATGATTAAATAGACTAGAGAGGCTGGTTCATAAAGAAAGATGAAAAGACCAAAATGTGTGTAATTTGGCTAAGTGACAGCAGGGCCAGGCTGTGGTTAGCACATATAAGTATTCAAGCACCAGGATAGGAGATGAACATTCGTGGACATAAATACGAAAAAAATGAAAATATGAAAAGAAAAACAAAGTGTCTCAGTCTTTCTGTCTATCTCTATTTCCAGAGGAGCCTCTCCAGGAAAGCAATGGATGTCTTGCCTGTTGCACAACATCTTAGAAAATCTTTACCTTTGCAGGGTGTAAAGCCCACACCAGCTCCCAGGCCAGGGCTTAGATGTCAGCACAGAGGCTTGACTTTAGCTCCCTTTTCCTCCATCTCCTGAATTCAAGTGGTCACTTTGCTTGCTTTCTGTCCCTTCCATAAGTATATCCAATGAAGGTCAGACAGTCTTGCAAGGGGAGGGGTCTGTGCAGAGTACACGAATCATTTATTTATATTTCAAAATCTTGCTAGGTGACTATGATAAGGCTGGAAAACAAGATTGCCCTTTCCTGCTACTATCAAGGAGTTCATGGTAGCTCGTGATGGTTCTACTTATCAAGAAGTGACCGTTGAGATAGCTAGAACAGCTCAGCAGCAATACTGGGCTATCCATTAGGCCCATCTCTCTAATCGGCCTCTCATTAGGCTTATACCTGGAGCACAAGAAAATTTACATTACTGCAATGCCATTAAAAATGAGTACCGTGGAGTTCACTTTGCTCATTTTGAATCTACCTGCCTGGCCTTTTTAGCTGCTATATCTGTCCCATCCCTTATATTTCCTATTAACTAAACCTCAATTTATATTCCTTTGAACTTGCATTTCAGTATGCCAGGATATATGCTAAAGGATATACATAACACTGTGATAGAATATACATAAGCATCTCTGTGTGCGTGTGTGTAAATGCAAAGGTCTGTGCATTTTTGGGTTAATATCCATGTGTTGCTCTATATCTAAGAAGATGCACATATGGGTAAGATGAGCCAAAAATAAAATTTAAGAAGCACTCTGGTAGGGATTCCAAAACTAATACCTAAGAGTATATTTTAAAACCATTTGTGGTTTATGTTTATTTAAAGTTTTCCCCATTTATCAGATGAAAGAACTGAACTGTGGCTGAAACTGCCCCCCCCCAAGAGGCAGGGCACGATGGCAGAAGAGTAGGGTCCCCAAGTCACCCATCCCCACCAACTTACCTAGATAACTTTCAAATCATCCTGAAAACCTATGAATTTGGTCTGAGATTTAAAGAGAGAACAGCTGGAATGCTACAGTGAGAAGAGTTCACGCTTCTATCAAGGTAGGAAGATGGAAAAAAATCAAGAAATAAAAAAGAAACTGGGCCCCATGTGCTTACTATTGGCAGCAGCAGGTGAGGCCACACCCCTGTGGACAGAATAAGAGGATTTGAAGGAATAATAAGTACAATTCTCAATTATCCTGAAAAGGCTTCTGGGTGAGGAGATGAAAGTTGGGTCCTAGACTGTGGGTAAGAATAGAATTACTTCTTTTTAGGCTCTGGTTCTCTTGGAAAGAGGCTCTGAGGAGACTAGCCATGCTAAAGGGCTTTCCCACATAATGGATAGGAGCTGGATTCTGCCATATACAACCAGGTCAGGAGTCGAGTGCACCCAATAAAAGGGAGGAAAGCAGGCTCATTGCTACTGTGCCATGATTAGGTTTGCCTACAGATTACAGAACACCCAAACACACACAAAGTCCAGAAGTGATTCCTCCAAGGATGCTCTGGTGACTTCCCCAAGTAATCAGTGACTCCATCTTCCTTCTGTTACACCATCCCTAGCATTTGGCTTCTAGCCTCAAGATCATCTCATGTTCCAATATGGTTGCCATAACCCATATCATCACACACTCATTTCAGGTAGCAAGGAGGGATAAAGGAAGCATCTCCCACTTTTACCAGCCCCTACAAAAAGCCTTCCCAGAAGTCCACTTCTATTGGGTTGGCCAGAAGTCATTCTTGTGACATACCTAGCTGCAAGAAAGGCTGGGAAAGATACCCTTCTAGCATGGTTCATACCATCTCAAATACAACTGTTTTCCTGTAACAAAAGAAGAAGAGAATGGATATGAGTGGAAAATTTTTCTGCAGTATTAGGGCAGATGTGTGGCCTGTAGTACACTGCATAAGAATGGCTAGCTGCCAGCTGAAGGATGATTTTGGTGTATATTCCCTTTTCATTAGATCTTGGGCTGTTAAAAAAAAAAGTGACATTAAGTGCTACAATCTATTCTTCTGTGTTGTGAGGTATTCAAGAAAGGGTCTGTGCCCACTCTTGGGCAGAGAGGAGAGCAGTACCCAGAGGCTGTGGGGGTTGATCACTGCAGTGACCTCAGATAACATTGGCTGTGCAGAACCACACAGAGCTTTCTGGAGCAGCAGAGCCCCTTTACGCTGAGAAATCCCGGATCTAAGTTGTCCTTACTGTACTGACTGTGTCCTTACTGAACACAAGCACAGCACCTTTTAGAGACTACCTGAGAAACATGAGAGGGTAGGAATACCTCAGAAGTGTGCCATTGTACAGATGAGAGTGAACTTTGTGCTGAACTACGTATGTGATGTCATTCATAACCATGAACAGGTGAGCCTGGAGGTCATTTGAACGACCTCAAATAAAGGATGCATTTCAAAACTGTATGTTCTGTGCAGAAAGAATTGGTTAAGAAAATATAGATACATGCATTTTAGACTAAATTCCAGCTTTTCTAAGCAAAAGTGATTGGTGTTCACTTTGGTAAGCTTGGTGATTTTCAAAGCGTGTTTCACGGAACTGTCTAGTTTTGTGGAGACCAGAGGGAGGCCAAATACGCTAGGCTTTGGTCTCCAAATATCACGTAGCTTACAACATATTCATATTTTTTGCATTCTACATAAATTTTCATTTGAAAAATTATTTCCACTGCTCAAAAAATTAGAAATTCCTGACATTAGTATTAAACTTATTAATGGTGGTTATCTAATAAAGTTAGTCTCATTACCTTAAACACAGAAGAATTGCAGAAAAATTGAATAAGAGGATATGGATGTATTATACCTACTCTTCTGGGAAAAAAAGATTCCCAGGACACCTGGGTGGCTCAGTCAGTTAAGTGTTGCCTTCTTGATTTCTGCTCAAGTCATGATCTCAGGGTCCTGGGATTGAGCCAGGCTCCGTGCTCAGTGGGGAGCCTGCTTGAGAATTCTCTTTCTCCTCTCCCTTTGCCCCTCCTCCTTCTCACACTCTCTAAAAATGAACAAATCTTAAAAAAAAAAAAAAAAATCCAGGATGCCTGTGTGGCTCAGTGCTTAAGCGTCTGCCTTCAGCTCAGGACATAATCCTGGGGTCCTGGGATCTAGTCCTGCATCAGTCTCCTTGTGTGGAGTCTGCTTCTCCCTCTGCCTGTGTCTCTGCCTCTCTTTCTGTGTCTCTCATGAATAAATAAATAAAATCTAAAAAAAAAAAAAAAATCCTAGCCTAAACAACATACATTGAGATTTGTCACCATGATTTAGGTATGAAAGAGGTTTCCAGACATGATCAACTACAACATTTAGGAAGAGAGAAAGGGATTCTACATGATGACAAGCTTTGAAAACTTCATTTATCCATCTGGAAAGATGAAAGTAGTGGTGGAGGGAAAGGATGGATGGGTGGAGTGTGCAATAAAAATCTGATTAAAGTTTTCTAAGTACTGGAGGATAAAGGAATGGAGAATCATAGATTCTTTAACCAAATTCTGGAATACCAGACTGGAGTACCTTGAGTTTGAAATAAACAGATATACATCAAATTAAAGAAAGTACCACTCCTTCCATACAGGATGAAAATACAAATTGGATGCAGAAAAGATTGAGATATACTGTGGACCACATGAGTTCTTCAGGCTCTTGGGGCCCTGTAATAGGAAATTATAACCTACAAATGTCTTATGGTTCATCCTAACCTTTTGAGCCGGTGTTTTTCAGGTAATCATGACTTTCCACATATAATCCCATCATTCTAGTTTCTGATTCATATACTAGTCTGGGAGGACCATGGACTGACATGGATTCTTATGAGTATTTACATAATGGGGAGTACTGGCATTTCCTCTACAGCCAAGTTTTCCTAAAGCAATGAGATATAATGTCAATCAAAGCTCAATGTATAGTACACATACTGCTGCTACTCTCAACTTAAGAACATATGCCTGCTTTGCTTGGTTGGCATTATGCTTTGTTCATCATAACACAGATGATAATTACGACAAGCAAGTACTTATGTCATGCTATGTTAGTAAGAGTGATTTTAGTAAACTCTACATACAGGCCATTACTCCTGATTAAAAGTGAAATATCACACTGAATGCTTTGCACAATGAATTAAGATAGTATAGTATATACAGACTGCTTTTTATTAAAAGTATATTTATCACTGAAATTCTGCAGTAAAAATATCAACTTTGTTACTGCCCAATCCAAGACTCCATCTTCTAGCACTTCATTTCCTTCTAAAACAGGATTGGGGCACAGGAGGTCACCTAAGAATGCAATCATTGCCTGACAACAGAGCTAACTGTAATTGGGAGCTTTGAGTAGGCAGCTTATCATAATCAGCAGCAGGAGATGTGATTCAGGCTACTTTAGAGAGATATGAGCGATCCCCTTAAGACAGAGTCTGCTCTAATACTGTGAGAAGTGTGGCCCTTCACAGAAAAGACGGGGATTGCTGTTGAATTGAAAAGCTGCAAGTGACCTTCCAAGGTCATCTAGTTCATCCCCTTCGGCAGAAACCCTTAGAACCCATAGTAATTTGATGATAAGGCTGCCTGAGACAGGGTGCATGCATTCCAGAATCACTCCAACATTAAGAACTTCACTGCCACAAAATTCCTCTTGGGTTTAATACAATTCTCCATGCTATGGCTAATTTGCTTTTGTTTTTGTTTTCTTTTTTTTTTTTTTCCTGAGAGACAAATAGGCTGGAAGACTAAGGAACCAAAGGAACACAACCTGCCTAAAGTTGGTGACTTCAAATCTAGACAGCTCATTCTGTATCCATTCCTTCCCCCAGATCTAAAGAACAGCAAATGCTTTTCTTGGCAGGCAAAGGGCACTGGCAGGAGGCAGCTGGTCTACCTGTTTGTGGATAACTAAAATCCTTTAAGGCTCAGGGTACAATACACTGGGGAATCATTTGCTAGTGCCAACCAAAAAAGAAAGAAAAGGGTAGAAAAAAGAGGAAGGAGAGCAGCAATTTTAAAAAGTATACAAAAATACTGAGCTACGTGGGTCTGAGCATGAGGGTGAGCAGGAGGTCTCTTTTTCACCCAGGTAATGATTGTATGAGCTCCATAAGGAGATGGTTAAATCAAACACTGAGATGACTGCTCTTAAGAGGGGAAAAATATGTCAATCACACTTTGCCTTTGACACAAGGAAATTCCTTGAAACTGAGAATGGAGAGTAGAAGGGAGGGAGAATGTCTCCTGATGTGGGTGGCCAGGAAACCGGGGGCCAGAAAAGCATGAGAGGAGAGAGGGAGAAAGAGACAGAGAGGGAAAAAAACACAAGATTGAATTCTAATCAAAATGCTATGAGGCGTTCACACCAGGCCTTGAGAGAATATTAACAAGGTTACCCGAGGGGGGGCCTTTAGCCCCAGGAATTATTAGTGAATATGGAATTATATTTGCACAAACATTACCAGATGCAAGGAGCTAAATGTCCTACAGATGTGGAAGGAGCAGCGTATGTTCCAAATAGGCAGCAGCTTTATTTGTTTTACCCTTCTTATAAGAGGCTGGGTAGCACGTTTCTGAGGGGTTACATTTCTGGAATCACCACCCTACCACTAGGCCCCCATTTTTCTGCCGCAGCTTGCACCAGCTTCAAAAGTATCTCAGCCCAGGACCACATAAAGTGAAACAGGTTTGACAAACTTACCAGCTTACCTCTACCACCTCCAGGTATCATAATGCACTAAGGATCCTGGTGCTTCAAGAAGGGATTTTCTGAAAGATGAAAGAGTTCAGAGTCAGGTAAATCACGGTGATTTCAAAGAGGAGTTGTGAACTCAAATGTAACCAGCTGATGTTGGTGGGGGTAGGGGAAAACCCAGAAAAATTCAGGAAAAACAGTTTCCTTCTGATATGCCACCATAACATCCTCAAGACTCAGTTTAATCTAGATTCACCACTGCTGAAGGAGACATATCTCTGTGTTTAGACAAGTTGTTGCCTTTCAGCTTCTCCTGAATTTGTAACCCCAAATCTCTACCACCATCTTGATCACTTTGAGTAATATTTGCCAGTATGAGGAACAGAACTGTTCAGCACACTCATATGGCACATGGAGGTGTTTGACCATGAAGCTAATGGCACAAGACCCTTCCAAGGCCCTGGTAGGAGCTCTACACTGTGTGGACATGGGTATGTTTTTGTAAAGTTCACAAAATTAAAGTATTTAACACTAATTTGTTAATTGGTAACTGCCTTCCCCTCTGCCATACCTGCCTTTGTGTAGGTTGGCTTTGGAGTTGAGTTGAAGATACAGTTAGCTTGAATGGCATGGGGTGTATTATGTAATTTATATCACTTTTGTGTATAGTTGATGCTAGTCACTAGATTGTAGGAATGGATTTCAACACTCATATCATCATCTGTTCACTTAGTGAGCTGGAGACTCAGGGTGCATCATGCTGCGATATGAGTGCATTCTGCAATGCCCAGCCCTGAGAATAGGAAGACAGAAGAGGAGAAACAAGAGTTGAAATGTACAGAGCAGAAACTAGCCCATGAAAGATTACCTACATTTTACAACTCTTTCATGAAAAGCCTTGATAGAACTTTTCCCAAATTTGCCAACAATTATAAATTTTTGCATGACATTATAAGCAAGTTGTGATGCTTTAAAAAATTGTTGTAAACTATCAATAATAAAAAACAAATTTTGATCAACTATATTAGAGGAAAGTTAAAATATGTTTTTTTTCCTATATATATTACAGAATTTTGGTCACATGAAGAGGCCATCAGAATATACAGCATATATATATATATCTGTAATGCATATGTGTACACACACACAAAACAGGTATTTCAGGTAGCTAATAAAACATCATGTTGTTTTCCTGGATTTTGTGATGTTTGTAGTATTTGTCAGTTTCTTATGTTTTTTTAAAGTGATTTCTTTTCTTATTCTAAGTAAATATTTGCTTTAGTATCTAATTTTATAATTAGACTTGCATATTCTTTTTCTTAAAGAAAGCCTCCAATATTGTATAAGCTTTAGACCCAATATAACCTAAATTTGCTTCTGGTGCTATGCACCATGTAAACAACCATTTTTTTCTTATTTCACTCATCAACTTATAAGGTTGGTCTTGATGATAGTATTTTAGAATAGAGGAACCCAAGATGTTTAGTCATGGTTTCTAAATGGATTTGAATTCAGGGTCTTTTCTATGCCCAAGGAAGTAGATTAGTCCCAGCCCTAACTGTATTCCCTTACCCCCACCAGAGGGCATGCTGAGTTCTAACGTGATCTTTCTGTGCTCAATCTAGTTTTGTTTTGTTTTGTTTTTTTCAATCTTTTTATTTAAATTCAATTTGCCAATGTAATGTATAGCTCCCAGTGCTCATCTCATCAAGTGCTCTCCTTAGTGCCCATCACCCAGTTACCCCAACACCCCCTCCCCTTCTGAAACCCTTTGTTTGTTTCCCAGAGTTAGGAGTCTCTCATGGTTTGTCCTCCTTTCTAATTTTTCCCCACTCAGTTTCTAGTTTGGTTTAAAAGGCTTCCTCTGAAACCCTTTCATCTCCCACTCTAACCCATCTGCCCCCTGAACTACCTCATTGTTAATAGATCTGAAAGATCTCACTGCCAGAAAACTTTCCTTCTGTTCCTCTCCATTACTATGAAATGTGCCCTGTGGATCTCTTGGTCAACACCTTGTGATGTTTGACAATTTTTTGGTGGTGTTTACACTCCATAAAAAGAAACAGGAAAGATATTTCAATTCATCTGGGTGGAAGGACAAGTATACTGTCTCTCAAATCTTACTTTTTTCATTAGAATTCAAAACACACCTCCTCCAGGAAGCTTATCACTTTAATTTCAGGCAGCAAAATCCCCATGCAATCCTCTCAAAGTCCTTTTATAACTTGCTACTGGTTATTCACAACTAAATGGGATGTGTTTGCTTATATTCTCTTTCTTATAGAAAACTCAAGATTAGGGACGCCTGTGTGGCTCAGTGGTTGAGTGTCTGCCTTCAGCTCAAGGCATGATCCCTGGGGTCTGGGATTGAGTCCTGCATCAGATTCCCTGCATGGAGCCTGCTTCTTCCTCTGCCTGTGTCTCTGCTTCTCTCTGTGTCTTTCATGAATAAATAAATAAAATCTTAAAAAAAAAAGAAAAGAAAAGAAAAGAAAACTTAAGATTAGCAATGCCTTACAATCTTTACTACTTAAACTTAAATGCATATTTGGACTCCAAAATTTTTGTGGGAACTCAGTAAAAGGTTCATATTATATGAAAGGAAGTGAAGTCTGTTTTTTTCTCCAGTACACCTCGGGTATCGATCATGTTGCTTCCAAAATGAAAAATATGCAAGTTCGTTTTGTGTAAAAACAGAAAACCTCACTTCTGTGGTGAAACAAAAGCTCATCAGATGCTTGGCTTGGTTCCCCCAAATTCTAATGCATGGCTTTAACTCTTTCAGTGGGTAATAGTGGCTAACAAAAATGCTTCAGTTTCTCTATCTGTGAAATAAGAATTGTGCTATTTCTTTCCCATTTACTTTACAAAAGTCTCATGGGGAACAAGAGTTAAATGATTAATGACTTAAAGCCCTTAGGCAAACACGAAATGCTTAATAAAAATAATCCCTCATTGCTACAGTGATAGGCACCAGTGACCTGATGCTAAACCTTGACAGAAATGGAAGGCAATTCAGATAAACTTTGGGCCCCGGCCATGAATATGGGCTTCTTTTCCCTTGGTGATGGCAATCTGGGCTCATGTTCCTTGATTTCCTCCACTGACCAGACTCTGCTTATGGCCCCACCAGGCTGAAGCTCAACCCCCAAGTTATATGAAATCTAGCTTCCTCATTACAGAGGAGCAACATGTAGAAGACCATAAAATGCACTATTGTGAGGTCAAAATAATTATATCCTCCCCCTTTCAGGAAGAATATGCCTGCTCAGCCCATACCACATTATTTAGAAAACTATTTGAGATCAAAAATCCATTTTTCATTGAGTTTAGGCCCTTCCTAAGAGTAGCCCTTGCGTAACTCTGGAAAGAGTCTCTGAGTGAACGTTTCCTGTCATGACTGAAAGAACTGGAGTGTGCTTGAGGAGTAAGTATATCTCTATTGGCAGAAATTGTAAGGTTGTTTTAAAAGAAAACAAGGATTCTGGCATATGTTTAGTTTACTGTGTTTATTGAACATAATCTGTTCCTGGTTTTCAGGTATAATAAAGTCACATGAAATCATCCTGGACTCAAATCTGATCCATGAGTAGATTCCAAAATCTCAAGGTGCAGGCTTCCTCAACCTATTCTGTAGCACATTGGACTGTCTTGTCCTAAAGTGGCTTTTTAAAAATCCTCTTCTTTAAGAGAATGAAAGAAAATAAGAGAGTTCCTCTTAGAGAAAAGAACCACTAAGCTTTGTCATCTTTCATGAAGCAGAGGACAAAGCAGTACAAAGAGCTAGGACTTTGGAATCAGTCAGACCTGTGTTTAGACTCTCAATGGTATCAGTTACTAGCTGTGGGACCTTGAACAAGATAAATCTTCCTTGAACCATTTCCTTGCTTATAAAGAGGGACAAATCTCTAATTCATAGAGCAATAGTGAAGACTAAATTAGATATTGTATAACATGCCTGGGAGAACACCTAATTTACAGTAGACAGTTAATATATAAAAGCTAATCATAATCATAAGAATGAAAATAATATATTCCTGGACTACCCATATATCAACAAACGGCCTTGAGTATCAATATGCTGGGTGCTATGGGAAAGAAAATACAATGATTTACACAAAATGAAACTTACTCCCAAAGATCTGACCATTTAGTTTCATTTTTGAAAATGTTGGTAGAATTATGTCTGCATATATTCTCTGCTTTTGCTTAAAATATATGCCAATCATAGTATAGGTTCTTTAATTGTTCAGGTTATAACTGCTATACCACAATACACTTACTCCTCCGAAATACTGCATACCATAAAATTGCATGTTCAAATGAAAGGGAAATGGAGAAAAAACATATCCAACTTTGTAACCAGAGCACTAACAAAAACAGTAATTATGAAGTGGGAGATAAGCCCAGGAAAGCAGATCAGCTGGAGGCTGCCTCAGGGGAAATTTAAAATGCATTTAAAAAAAAATAATGTGTGATTTCTGTTTCTGGTGGAGATGATGTACCAGAGACTAGATTTATCAAAAATAAAAGACTGGACAAATGTATGAAATAATGGCTCTCAAGACTATTGGAAATAAGCAGTAAAGGCCAATGGTCTGGGAAAAAGAACAAGGTGAACCCTAGGCTTGCCTAGCTTACTGCTTGAAGAGACTTTACGGACAGTGACATACAGAGAAGTACTTGGTGGTCTCCCTGACTTGAGGATATGGAGCTGGGCATCCAAGTAAGCCAATGTGCCTAGAATTCTCATCATAGAGAACCAGAGATGAGAAAATTGCGGAAGACCTGAGATCTGCAGTGGGTGCCCTTCATGGTTTTAGTCCATAACTGATCAGTCATGTGAGTAGGGAAACTACCCGAGATTACAGAACGACCAACTTTATAGGATAAGAACAAGCTGTCCCAGGGTTCATACAGTACCAGAACAGTAGCCATTCCCATTACTCAGAGTAGAAAAACCTCATGACTCATGAGGCTGAGGTTAGTAATAAGAAGGTTCCTACCTCAGCAGTGGGGAAAAACTAACCCTGGGTTAAATATTGTTCTGGTCCCACCAAACACACCTAAAAGGAAGACCTGAAGGTATCAAACTGCTTGTAGATAATTTAGCTATAATCCAGAAAAAAGTTTTATAATACTTTTAATAATATAAAAATATCCACTATCTCATAAGATAAAATTCATAGTGTTGGGCATTTAATAAAAAATGACCAGGCATGTCAAGAATTGCTAAAATAAAACCCATAATGAGGAGGGGTAAAAAACAATTAAAAAATACCCCCAAATGACCTAGATGGTAGCATTACTAAATAAAGACAGTAAAACTGTAATGATATATGCATTCCATGTGTTCAAAAAACTAGAATATTGAACATCTTAAAAAAGATATGAAAGGTTTTTTTAATTGAACTTCTACAGGTGATAATAAACATGTCTGAAAAGAAAACTGCATTGGATGGGATTAACAGCAGATGAAACATCATGGAAGGAAAGATGAGTGAATGTGGAGACACAGAAATAGGAACTATCCAAATTTATGCACAAAAGATTAAAAAGAAGAAGAAGAATAAGAAAGAAATGTTATTGAACCATGGGACAACTTTAAGCAGCCAAGTATGTGTGAAATTGGAGCTATGAAAGGAAAGTGGGGTGGAGGGAGGTACAAAATATTTGAAAAACAAATGTCTGAAGTATTTTCAAATTTGGTAAAAAAATATAAATCCATAGTTCTGAAAAACTCAATGGATTTCAAGCACGAGAAATATGAAGGAAAAGACCCTAATTATAATCAAATTACTTAAAACTTGTAATAAAGGGAAAATCTTAGAAGAAGCCCAAGCCAGATGACACTTTATGCACAGAGATATAGCAGTAAGGATGATACTGAGTTTTGTCAGATGTTATGCAAGTGAGATGCTATTGTAGAACAACTTAAAGTATTCACAGAAAACAAATTTAAAGATAATCTACAGGTGATCATCTCAATAGACAGAGGAAAAAGCATTTGACAAACTTCAAAATCCAGTTTTGATTTTTGAAAAAAGTCTCAGCAAACTAAGAATAGAAGAAAACTTTCTCAACTTGATAAATAGCATCTACAAAGAAATCTATAGCTGAAGTTATACTTAATGGTGAAAGACTAAATGCTTTTCCTTCAAAATCAGTAATAAGTCAAAGATGTCTGCTGGACTACTTCTACTGAACATTACACTGGTTCTGGCTAGTACAATAGGAAGAAAAAGAAATAAATGATGTCCAATTGGGAAGAAAGATGTAAAATTGTCTTTATTCATGGATGACATTGTCTATGCAGAAAATCCTAGGGAAGTTACAAAAAAGCTACTAAAACAAATTAGTAAGTTTAGCAAGGTTGGAAGACACGAGATCAATATAAAAAATAAAATCGCATTTCTTTGTACCAACAACAATTAGAAATTTTAAAATACCATTTACAATAGCATCAAAAATGTGAAATAGGGGTAAATCCAACAAAAGATGTTTAATATTTGTATACTGCAAACTACAAAATATTACTGAGAGAAACTTGAAAATACCTAAGTAAATGGAGCAATATACTGCATTCATGGATCAGAAGTTCCAAAATTGTCAACATGGTAGTTCTCTCCAAATTGATAGATTCCGTGTTTTCCCAATCAGAATAGCCCCAGGTTTTTTTTTGCAGAATTTGACAAGATGATTTGAAAATTTATATGAAATTGACAAGGCTCTAGAATACTTAAAACACTTTGAAAAGGCAGGACAAAGTTGGAGTACTTAACACTACCTGACTTCAAGACATACTGATAAGCCATGGTGATCAAGACATTATAGTATTGGTGTCAAGGACGACAAATAGATCTATGGAACAGAATAGAGAGGCCAGAGATGGATCCATACACATATAGTCTATTTATTTTATTTTAAAGATTTATTTGTTAGAGAGAGAGAGAGAAAGAGAGAGAGTCGGGGTGGGGACAGAGGGGGAAAGAATCCTCAAGTAGACTCCCTGTCTGATTGAGATCATGACCTGAGCTGAAATCGATAGTCAGCCGTTTAACCAGCTGAGTCACCCAGGTGCCCTATGTATAGTTCCCTGATTTTTGACCAAGGTGCAAAGGCAACTAAGAACAGAAAAGATGGTCTTTCCATAAATAGTGCTGGCACAATGTTATATTCATATGCAAAGAAATTAACTTTGATCCATACTCAAAAAGATACTAAAATTAACTCAATATAGACCACACATCAAAATGTGAGACTTAAAATTATAAAACAACATGAAATTATTTATTTGTTGAACCATTTGATGTAAGTTACAGTATCATGACATTTCAACTCTGAGTACTTTAGCATATATCTGAAAAATTAAATGATTATATTATCTTTACATATTACTGCTATTACACCAGTAGAGTTAACACTGCTATAATATTACCTAATATAGAATCCATACTCAGATTTTCTCAGTTATCCCAAAAATATCCTTTCCTTGTTATCCTTTTTTCAATCCAGGATCAAACCAAGGTTTATGACTGCATTTAGCTTCCATGTCTCTTTATCTCCCATATTCTCAAATAGTCCACTCTCCCAAGTCTTTAAGCACTTTTATGATATTGACATTTTTCAAAAGCCCATCCCAGTAGTCTTGAAGGATATTTAACAATCTGGATTCTCATATAGGTTCCTCAAAATTTGATATAATTTAAATATTTTGGACAGGTATACTACATAAGTGTTGTACACTATCCTGCTGTATCACAGCAGCTATACTTAATGTCATTTGTCTAAGTTTAATCACTTGGTTGAGTGGCATATGCTGAATTTATTAATTGTAAAGCTATCTTTTCTCTTTGCAATTAATAAGCAATCTATGATGTAGTATTTTGAGATATATGTATACTGTGCTTTCAAATAACAGTTCACCATTGACGATCTTTTCTTTTTAGTCTTTTATTTTTTAATTGAGATATAATTGATATATAACATTATATTTGTTTTGGGTGTACAACATAATGATTCAACATACGTATATATTGTGAAATAATTCCCATAATAAGTCTAGTTAAGAACCACTATTGATCTTTATCTGCATCATTTATTGCATTGGTGGTTGGAAAATGGTAAATTTGTAATTTTATCATCCTTTCTGTATATATTAGTTGGCATTCTTCTGTAAAGAAGAGCTTTCCTCCCTCCTCCTGCCTTGCTTTTTAAATTTGTTTTTAGTATCACTATGGTCATAGGAACTTTAAAAAATTCAAAGTGTTATATGTCATCATAATATATAATGTGGGCAGCCCAGGTGGCTCAGCGGTTTAGCGCCGCCTTCAGCCCAGGGCCTGATCCTGGAGACCTGGGATCGAGTCCCATGTTGGGGACTCCCTGTGTGGAGCCTGCTTCTCCCTCTGCCTGTGTCTCTGCCTCTCTCTCTCTCTCTCTCTCTCTCTCTCTCTGTGTGTGTCTCGTACAAATGAATAAATAAATAAAATCTTTAAAAAATAATATATAATGTAATATATTATTAATGTATGATATGTTATTATATGATATATATGTTAATATATATTATTCTTTGGGATGCTCAAATTGTCTCAAATGTGGCCATTGGCAGCTTCTTCAGGACTGTTTCTGTGCCCTTTAGACATGCCTTTTTTAGTCTTTGAACACTCTTGATTTAATTTCTGATACTATATATTTTGGGTTCATCTTGTGCTTCCCCTGCTCTAAACTTAGAACTGGCCATGTGCTCAGGGAGCCGTGTCATTTTTAGTAAAGAATAGTATTTAGAAAGCAACACCTAATATTCAGGTGCACCCACTGCTACCGACACAGAGTTCATAATGGTGTCCTCGAATATCAGTGTCCTTCCTTGCCTTTCCCCATTGTATATTTATCTTAAACAGGAAGAACTCGAGTTCCTAAGTATCTCAATATATTTTTGCTTTTGCTCTATCCTACAACACAAATAAAGTAATTTCAGTACTCCAATATCAATCCTAACAACAAACTTAAATTCTAGAGTTTGTTACAGGTCTTTTGATCCGTAGAATATATTCCATTCAGATTACTTTGTCCAAAAGTTACCTTAATTCTGTTAACCTGCATGGTTATATTATCAGTTTGACAAACGGTTAGGTTTATTTTTTTCTGTTTGTATTCACTTTCAGGGTTTGCTTCTTTTAGTCTTTTCAATTTAATTTATTTTTGAATTTGTAAAACATTTACATAATTCAAAAATTCAAACTACATAAAAAGATAGACACGGGGATACCATGCCCCCTCCCCATCTTATCTAGCTCATTACCTGTCCCTTATCTCCACCCACACAGGTTACTGGTGGGTAGCCTATCATTTTGGATTTGTCCTTCCTGTGTTTATTTTTTACAAAAATATTTTTATTTCTCCTTCTAACACAAAAGTTAACATATTACAGAAACTCTGTTGCACTTGTTTTTTTTTTTTTTCTTTTACTTAAGAGTATACCTGGAAATCATTTCATATCAGGTCACAGAGGTCTTCCTCACTGTCCTTTATAGCTGCATCATACCCCACTGTGTGGCTATACCATAGTTGACTAGTCTCCAGTGGAAGGGAATTAAGTTATTTCCATTTTTATTGCTCTCATAAATATTATCACAATGAAAAATTTTAATTATGTTGTTTCCCTTTTATGTGTCCAAGACTGTATTAGTTTGCTAGGGCTACCATAACAAAATACTATAGACTGAGTAGCTTAAACAACAGAAATTTATTTTTTCACAGTTCTAGAGACTAGTAATCCAAAATCAGGGTGCCAGCAAGTTTAGTTTCTTCTGAGGCCTCTCTCCTTGGCTTGCATATGGTTACCCTCTTGCCGTATGCTCATGTGGTCTTTCCTTTTATTGTGTATTGTCCATGTCCAAATCTCCCTTCTTATAAGGGCACCAGTCATTTTGGATTAGGGTGCACACATACAACCTCATTTTGCCTTAATTACTTCTTTAAAGGTCCTATCTGCAAACACAATCACATTCTGGAGTACTGAGCATAAAGACTTCAACGTATGAATTTGGGAGGGGACACAATTCAGCCCATCACCAAGAATAAGTGCCAGAATTGTCAAATTCCACTTCTCTGGGTTTATACAATTCTACATGACCATTAGCGATTAAGCACTTATTTTTAAATTTCTTAAAATACAGCAGAAAGAACTACTGCTTAGCAGCAGGCACACTAAGAGTTTTTCCTTTCGCACTGAAGGCTATAGTTTTAATCCTTCTATTCCTGCTGTGCTTGCCCAGGATAATCATGTTTGAGTTCCACAAATTCCATTTTATGTTGACATTATTTTCCTGTTTACTCTTTGCATCTGAAATAGTGAATGTTATGGAAACATCTTTTGTCTTTAAAGTCCACCAGACAGGACTTTACATTCTTGTGACTCAGATTTTTCCCCCTTGAATCTGGATATTGTTTTGCAAAGAATTCCTGCCCAGAAAAACTTCTCTACAGTAATGATTCTGAGGGTGGGATACTAAAGAAAATGTCTACACATGGGCATAGATCCAAGTTTTCCAGTCTGTGTGAAAAAAAGAGGAATTGAGCACACTCTATTCCAGAAGAATTTAAAACGAGAAGTGCAGATTGTATTGTCGTTAGGGTGTAAGAGAGGAGAATGAAGTGCAGTAATTGACCATTGTACCTTGCAGGGTAGGTGTATCCTGTAAAAATCAATTCTTATTCTAGGGGTATGATCTCATGGGGGAGATAGTAACATTGTTAGAGATTTATAGCTATCTCTAGCCTCCTGCATCTTGTTACCACAGGGTTACTTCCCCAGTGCTCATCCATAGGTAGGCAGCCAATAAGGCATATTCCTTTCCCCTCTATGAGCCTGCCTTATCAGAGCTCTGTCTCTAACTACCCCCTCCTGTGGTCCTCTTTTGATGAATGGTCTCGCGTTCTGGGATATAATTTGCAAGTAGAATCTTATTCCCCAGTTACAAACAAGTAATCTAAATCTCTTTAATCTTTTTTAATTACAAAAGGAAACATCATTATATCATGTTTACATAGTACAGACGTCTGCGAAAGCAAAAAGTGAAAGTCTCTCCCTGAACCCAGGGGTAACAAATTTCGAGCCATGGAAACAGTTGGGAAACACACTCTCATGCATTGTTGCTGAGTGTATACATTGGTTAATAAGTTGGAGGCTAAATTAGGAGATAATTATCAAGATGTAAATACATGTAATCTCAGAATTAGCCATCCCACTTTTAGAAGTTTACCCTGCAGATACTAGATTTATTTTCTTATGTGCACAAGTATATATTTACAAAGGTGTTCACTGAAGTGTTGTTTGCAATAGTAATGATTGAAAAACAATCCAAATGTCAACCAAAAAGAGATTGTATAAACAAATAATGATACTTTCATTCGTGGAATACTATGAAGCTTGCAATTTTCTTTTAAACTGAAGTATAGGGACTCCTGGGTGGCTCAGCAGTTGAGCACCTGCCTTCAGCCCAGGGCGTGATCTTGGGGTCCTGGGATCGAGTCCCACATCAGGCTCTGCATGGAGTCTGCTTCTCTCTTTGTCTATGTCTCTGCCTCTCTCTGTGTGTGTGTGTCTCATGAATAAATAAATAAAATCTTAGAAATAAAATAAAATAAACTGAAGTTTAGATGTTTACTGATATGTAAAGAGGTTTAAGACACAATAAGGGAAAAACACCAAGTTGTAGAACCTGTACAAAGGAAAGCATGTGGCTGTTTGTAACATCTTTGTAATATGCATAGACTTCTTCAGGAGGGATGCAAAACCAATGGTTAACAGTGTTTCTTTTGGCAGTGGAGTCTAGGGGTGAGATATTGAAGAACAGAACATTTACTTCTTATTTTTGTATTTTTCTTTGTATTTTGATTTTTTTAGTTACCATGTACATGTATTCCTTATAAATTAGGACTGGAACAAAAATAGATACATAGACCAATGGAACCAGAAATAAACCCACACTTATATGGTCAACTAATCCACAACAAAGGAAGCAAGAATATACAATGTTAAAAAGACAGTCTCTTCAACAAATGGTCCTGGGAAAACTGGACAGCATCATGGAAAAGAATGGAATTGGACACTTTCTTATGTTATACACAAAAACAAACTCAAAATGGATTAAAGATCTAAATGTGAGACCTGAAACCATAACACAGAAGAACACGTAGGCAGTGATTTCTTTGATGTCAGGCATAGAAACATTTTTTTAGATAAGTTTCCTAAGGCAAGGGAAACAAGAGCAAAAGTAAGTTATTGGGACCACACCAAAACATAAGTTTTTGCAAAGTGAAGAAAATAATCCACAAAACAAAAGGCAACCTGGGAAAAGATTATTTGCGAATGCCGTATCAAATAAGGGGCTAATATTCAAAATATAGAGAGAGCTCATACAACTCAACACTAAAAAAATAAGACAACAACAACAACAAAACCAAATAATCCAAATAAAATGGGCAGAGGACCTGAATAGACATTTACCCAAAGAAGCTATCCAGATGGCCAACAGACACATGAAAAGATGCTCAAAGTCATCATTAGGGAAATGCAAACTAAAACCAATAATATATCACGTTATGTCTGTTAGAATGGCTAAAAATAAAAAACACAGGAAATAAGTGTTGGTGAGGATGTGGAGAAAAAGGAACTCTAGTGCACTGTTGGTGGGGGTGTGAACTGGTGCAGCCATTGTGGAACAGTATGACGATTCCTCAAAAAGTCAAAAATATAAATACCATATGATCCAATAATTCCACTCCTGGGTATTTACCCAAAGAAAATGAGAACAGTAACTTAAAAAGATCTGTGCACCCCTATGTTTATTGCAGCATTATTTATAATCGCCAAGATAGGGAAGCAACCAAGTGTCCATCCATAGATGAATGGACAAATGTGGTGTGTATGAAATATTACTCAGAATGAAATCTTGCCATTTGCTACAACATGGATGGACCTAGATAGAGAGTATAATGCTAAGTGAAATAAGTCAGTCAGAGAAAGAAAAATACCATATGATTTCACTCATATGTGGGATTTAATTTAAAAAACAACTGAACAAAGAAAAAAAGAGACAAAAAGTAGACTCCTATATACAGAGAACAAACTTATCAGAGGGGAGATGAGTGGGGGGATGGGCAAAGTAGATAAGAGGATAAAGAATACACTTATCTTGAACACTGAGAAGGGTATAGAATTGTTGAATCATTTTATTGTACACCTGAAACTAATGTAACATTGTATGTTAATTATATTTCAATAAAAAAAGTAGCAGGAGAAAAAAATATGTAACTCACTTCTATAGCTCTTCCGGGGGAGAAAGTCGAAAAGCAAAGAAAAAAAATCTTAAATAGTATTTCAAATAAACAACTTCCATGTTCTTGGACATAACTCCTACTTATAGTTCCCTGTGAAGTAAATCATAATGCATTTGTTTTCCACTGTCCCCTGAAAATTTTCTTTTTTCTATGTCCTTCCTTTTCAGTAGCCATTCTACATCATGGAAGAGAATGGTTGAATTTTGTCTAAGGTAGAGTCGAACTGGAAGGGAAAAGAAAAGCAAATTGGGCTTTGTCTTACATAGTTTCTCATTGTGTTTAATAATTCACACTTCACAGTGTGAATTGTTCTAGTAATTCTTGATTTTTTTCAAATAAGTACCAGTCAAGTATTCCCCAGTAACAAAGTAACTAAGCATCCACATTTTCCAAATGTAATGCAATTTTGATATAGGAAAACTATTTCCTGGTCTCCAGGATTTAGAAAGTGAACATGTAACAATTAGGAATGCTAGTATCGGGCAGCCTGGGTAGCTCAGCGGTTTAGCGCCGCCCTCAGCCCAGGGCCTGATCCTGGGGTTCCTGGATCGAGTCCCACGTCAGGCTCCCTGCATGGAGCCTGCTTCTCCCTCTACCTGTGTCTCTGCCTTTCTCTCTCTCCTCTCTCTCTCTCTCTGTCTCATGAATAAATAAATAAAATCTTAAAAAAAAAAAAAAAAAAAAAAGGAATGCTACTATCATTGTCCGGGAGGCAGATGTTCTGCACTTCTCCATGCCAAGTGCCTCACTTCAAATTTCTTGCTGTTTTCCTTTTTGCTTAAGCGTTTCTTGGTGAGGCACTAGAACTCACTAGACTAAGGTTTCATGAAATGATATCTGACCATCCTGGACCTACAAAATCTTCACAGACCCACAGAAAGAAAAGTATCGGCTAACTGTCGTAGCTGGCCAAGATGAAAATCAGACATTGGGAACACGGGATGGCAGGGCCACCAGTACTGTATTGTGAAAATTCACAGCTGTATCTCAGAGTTGCAGCATATGATGGTTGGCCATGTCATTCCACAGTACTGACATTTTCTAAAAGTATGGCATATGTAAATTAAAATGAAATGAATACTTAATTTCGATTTTAGAATATTTGGAAGTATTTTGCAATTCCCCTGGAGAGCTGCAGGCTCCTTGGACTGTTGCGAAGCCAGGGCTAGCAATCCCTGCCAGAGAAGACAACTGGCATTAACTGCTTCTGAGAAGTCAGGAATGGTATGGCACCAGGATGTGTCACTGTCACTTGTTTGATCTGAATTTTAAAAATTAATAAACAGCTGACTTCCCTGAGTAGGTACCCCAACAGTGTTATTGTTCCAAGATTTCTGGAAACTGTATCACCAATTAAATAAAAGCAAGGCTTTCCTTGCTTTCCCTCACCATCCCTTACCAAATCCAGCAACGGAAAGCCATCTGCGCCCTGGCTAACCCCAGAACAGCCGAATACTCTGTGCAACAACTAACTACTCCTCCTACCATTCCTGAGTTCCATCCAAACACTGATGTCTGCTTAAGTCTGCAAGTGACTGAGTGCATAGGCAGTTTCTGCTGCAGTTGTGGGAAGGCAAAACTAACATCTGCAACCCACTTCAGAGTTTTCAAAGCATTTTTCCCTCATCTATCCTGTGCTCTTTCTCATACACAACCACAAGTAAAAGGGCAACTCAAATATGGTTTTTGTTATGTATTCAACCTGCATCCCTGCTCAACCTGTCAAATCAGGCTGAAATGTCATTGGTGAGTATTTATTTGAGAATTGTCAAACACTTTTTTGCTTAGAAATTGTTGTGCCCAAGATTGTGAATCTGAGAAACCACCAAGGAGCCGATACCGATGCAAGCGCACGAGGGTTTATTAGCAAGCTCCAGCTTGGATCCAAATATACCCGACACAGGAGCAGGGACTTGGACCCCGAAGTGGGTTACAGCTGGGTTTTTTATAGGCTGGTCTAGGGGATTTTCAGAAGGGGTGGAGGAATTTCTCAAGTTCTGTTTACATTCTGATATGGAGCTTTCAAGGGCATTGAGCTCTGCTCTCATTCTAATATGGGACTTTCTACCACGGGCGTGGGCTCTGTTGTCTTTCTGATATGGGATTCCCTGATGAGGACATTGAGGACATTCTGCAGTTTTTCCAGTAAAGTTCAGCTCTTATTCACAGGGGCCTAAGACGGCTGTACTTGTGCTAATGCTAAACTTTAGGTGGAATGGCCTTAATTTTTCTTGGCCTCCACAGAAATAATCAATTAAAACTGAAAATCATCTTCCAGCCTTTCAAAATGAGAGTTTGGCTTCAGGTTTCAAAATTTGCCCAAACTAGTGCTTACATTGTAGATTGCCCGATTCAATGAAGTGACTATTTATTAAGCACTATCTGTGTGCAGAGTGTGTCCCAGGCAACCGCAAGCAAGACTGGTTGCTGCTCTAGCAGGATTTGAGGGGTGCGTGGAGAACACAGGCAGGAGACCGGATAGGGTACGAGAGACCTTGTAAAATATGGGAACATGGGGTGCCAAGGGAGTACCAGGAGGGGTGCTAACCACATTTCGGAGAACATGTCTCGTGTGGCTTAAAAATAGATAACCATCACATCTTTACAGTATGTTAAGGAGAAACATACTGTTTGAATTACAGAAAGTGGTGTGAAAGCATCCTGTCTGGGGAAGGCAGATGAAAGCATGCATATTTGCCCCTTGGCTTTGTCTGTGTTTGTCAGAAGCCCCTCCCTTATCTCATCATGGCCTTGACTCCTCATGAGCTATACAGGATATTGGCTCTAAATAGATTCCTGGGAAAGGTCTGAAAATGCTGTGTCATGCCAGGGCGTGGGACACAGTGAGTAAAGGGACCAGGGGCAGACACTAGGACTAGGGGAAAGGGCATCCACAGAACAGCTGGCTCTGGTTAGCAAAATAGCCAAGGCCAGGGCCAGGCAAGCCCAAAGGACCCAAACCATGGTAACAGACCACTCCACTGAGATGTTAGTTTTGGGATTCTCTCCTCGCCATCCCCTCCTCACCAATACTGTCTTCCAGGCAGGGTTAGATGTCCCCTCTGAGCCTCCGGCAAGCTCTGACTCCTCCCTAGTGCCACTTGCTTTCAGGAGGGGCAATCCTCTTTTCACTTGTCACCCCTAATAAGCTCTAAGTGTGTGTAGTTCAGGAATTTTCTTTTATGTCCGGAGTCTGCCATAATGCCTGGTACAGAGTAACTCTCAAAAAATATTTGTTTCTATTTTTAAATTAAAAAAAAAAAAAACATTGGAAATCCTCAAAGTAAAACATATGCACACACTTCATTCCACTGCTTTTTAAAAAGTGACATAAAGATGTAAATGTTCCCCTTTCATTTCCTTCCTTTTTCCTTTGCTAAAAGGGATATATCAATATATACGATAAACATTGGTTGGGCCCATTAATAAATGAGTGAACATTTAATTAATAATACTAATCAAGTCAAAGAAGCCAAGAAGGATCAGCTCCCCATCTCAAGATTCTTAAATTCATTACATCTGCACAATGCCTTCTGCCGTGGTTCTGGGCAGTAGGAGGTAGGTATCACTGGAGCCCATCATTCTGTCTACCATGGAGCCCATGGGGCAGAGAGAGAGAAGATCTAAGTATTTACAGAGAGAGAGAAGATCTAAGTATTTACTAGTCCGGACTCTCCTTCTAAGGAGCAGTTCAACCTCACTCACTCTCCTTCGGATCTTAGCTTCCTTATCTGTAAACTGGTGAAACTCATTCAACAAGTATGTTACTAACCATCTGCATTCTAAGGTTTAGAGATACAGAATAAAACAAAGTTCTCTGCACCTGTGATGCTTACATTCTAGAGGAGGAGCAAATAAATTAGCATATGTTAGATGGTGATAAGTGTTGAGGACTGGTGAGGAAACCAGTATGTCCCAGGCAGAGCAAGATAAGGGGAAGGCAATGGGGGAAAGAGGCCAGAAAGGGAGGCTGGGTTAGAGAATGTAGATCATTTGGGCCTTATAGGTCTCGGTAAGGACTTCGAATTTTTTCCAAATTACATGTAAAGCTACTGGAGGGCTTTGAGGAGAAGAGTGATCATAATCTGACATACATTTTAATGGGTTGCTCTGGTTGCTAATTAAGAATAGACTGAAGGGTTCAAGGGAAGAAGAAGAAGGCAGAGGTGTTGATACCTTACTCTCTTTAACCTCACTGTTCGGTACTGTTCGGTCCAGACCCTTAGGAAGCCTGTCCAAGGTCATACAAATAGCGGGGAGTAGAGCCAGGACTGCTTGTAAAGTGCGATTCAAAGGAAATGAAAAGGTCTTGATACAAAGACGTTTTCCCTGAAATTCTTTTGCTGCTTGCAGTTTTCCTCATTAAATTGTGATCTTGAAAAGTGCAGAGAGTACCTTATTCAGCTTTGTATACTTGGCACCTAGCATGGTGCCTGGTACATGATAGACCCCAATAAGTATTTGCTTATGTGTAAATAATAGAATGTCAAGTCCTCAAGAGTCCATGTTTATATGTTATAAGCATCATATCTCCCCACCCCACTGCAGCCCACTGCCTCATAGGTGTTAAATGTCAGACAATTGGAAAGGTCTAAGTATCTAGGAGATCTAAGCCTAATGTTCTAGGAAGTGAGGCCGTAATATTTTAACAAGAGATGTGGCACTGGGATTGGGGTGGGACCTTCCAAACACAGTAAAGGTCAGAGCTAGAGACCCCTTCTTTTTCCTTCCCTCCTTGATCCCCAAGCAATTCTGGATAAGAAGAATAACATAAGCTCTGAAAGGATGTTATTTTTTAAGGAGAAACCAGTCCTATTTTGCGTGAACTTCTGTGTCCTAGGCATGTGAGTCTTGCTCTTACTGAGGTGGTAACTGACAGTGACAGTGTAATTGCTAAGTGTAGCCAGGGCTGATGGAGAAGCTGTGCGTGTCGATCAGGAGACAGGCCCTAGGAAGTGCATCCTTGTTCTGACAGTGACTCTGTGACTCATACTGAGTTATCTAGTTGCTAATATTTTTTTAAATGGGGGGACTTGAGTTCACACTACTATATGCATGCTCTAGAATGGCACTTACCGTGTTGTATTTTAATAAGTTGACAAGAAATCTTCCCTGCAGTAGTCATCTTCTCCAGGATGGGATCCTCATCTTTATCCTCCGTGGATCTCAGTACTTTAGACAGTCCCTGGTTAATAGTAGGTGGTCAATAAGTATGGGAAAGAAGGAAGGAAGGATGGGAGGTGGGGGTCGGGAAGGAGTAAGGAAAGAATGTCAACTTTTCAGTTCCTGAAAAGGAACTGAAGTTCCCGCTAAGTTTACAGAGTGGAACTAGGAAACTATAGCCAAGAAAACGTGATACACATGGTAACTCTAAGGAGTATCATATGTGGTGCCTGCAGTGACACAAGATTGCGTTTTCAGTCCTTTAGTTTTAGGGGCACACAGTAAGTGATTTTTGAGTAAGTAAATAGTGTGAACAAAGTCATGGCACCTTTAGCCAACAAACTTTACAGTATCTGGTTCTCCCTCTCCTCTACCTCCTGGGTCTCTCCCTGGGCACTAGCTGCCAAACTGTGTCCCTACCCTAGAGATGCCTGTGATATTAGAACACTATTCCACCTTTCCTTCGAATTTACTATCTAATGATTTCCTCACTAACAGTATGCTCTTCAAGATAGTCACTTTTCAGTTTGATTCCTCCAACTCCAGATTATCCAAGACAGTTCCTGGGTCTCCCACACATTAACAGTGTGGAGTAATAACTAATAGTTCTAATAATTATTAATAGCATAATAATTATTAATTATTAAGAATGTAATGATTAATAGTTAAAGAATCACTGAGGTCCCAGCTGGATCATCAATTAAAATGAGAGCATATTTCATCTTATCAAAGTACTGGGAAACTGTTGGTGAAAAATGACACACCTGCATGAGCATAAGTTTATTTAGTTAAGGGCTGGAAGGAATCAGAGAATCAGCTGGTTCAACCACTCCCATTTTTTTTTTTTTTCCAAGTAAAAAGCAGGCTGAGAGGGTAAGGACTTTCCAGTGTCATTTTGCCAATTATAGCAGAGTGAGAAGTGGGTGTAAAATCCAGTGTTCTTTTCAGTACACCCATTGCCTACTGGAATACACTTCTCTCATTTCCCAGTGCTTCAACTCTCCTGATGGAAGTTGATCTTCTCAGATACAAAACTGATACGGACAGATCTTGAGAAGAGACACTGGCAGACAGCCTGATGATGAATAGGGAGATGATGCAAGCACACAGGGTGAATCCAGAAATAAATCATATCTTCACATAGTGTTTACAGAAATTGCGTTTTGAATAATTTCCATAGAAATTATTTTACCCACCACAGGAATGTTTCTCCGTCCCCCAGGGATCTGGCCAAACAGAAAGAGAAGCAGAATGGAGGAAAAGCAGTAATTTATATTTATATATAAAGCATTAGCTGGAACCTAAGTAATAACCCTCAACTAATCAGAATATTTTATGCATTCTGCTTTTTAGTGGAAGGAGCAAACCACAAGAAAGCAGACATATATTAGAGATTTAAAAAATGCTTCCAAGGCTTATTTTAGGCCTTAAATTTTTTTTTGCCCCAATTCCCTGCACTATCTTTAAAATATCTCACTGCACATCTCCCTCTTCCTCCTGACGTGACCATTTGTCCATTTAATCAATTTGCCAATATTTATTGAGCCTTTCTCTCATGTCCCAAATACTATGCTAGGTTGGAGATGAAAACATAGTCTCACCTTCAAATGCAGTGTCTGGGTAGAAAGTTATTCTAATAAGATCTAGATTTTTATCATTTTTTCAGAGTTCTATTTCTTGTTCTGTAAATGGATAGTAGCTCTGTACAGAATATTTCCATTTTGCAGACTGTTCTGTGCTTCTGGGAGATGGGAGTGGGGGGAGGACTGATCTTTATGGACCAGATAAATTATGTTCCTTTGTCCTATGGTTCAGCAAATGGGAGGAACCAAAAGATGAGATCAGAGGATGGGAGGAGAGGGAGACAGGGCTATTGCCCCTATGCCATCATCTCCCCCTCACCTCATTCCTCACACCTGCCAGGCTGTGGGTGGATACTGACTACTTTCCTCTCCTAAGGTCACAGCACCTGCTAGATAACCCTCTTGTAGAACTCTTGGTTAGCAGCTGTCATACAAATCACTGTGATTGCCAACTATAAAATACTGAGTATATTTCTGAGAAATAAAAAAAGCAATATGATTGGGAACTAAGTGAAATGCCACCTAAAGTAGCTAGAAAGAATGAAAATGGGTCAAGATACCCTTCTTGCTTACTCTTTGGAAAGCTATGTGGTGGGGTGCCTGGGTGGCTCAGTCAGTTAAGCATCCAACTCTTGATCTGGCTCAGGTCATGACCTCAGCATTGTGAGTTCAAGCTCCATATCAGGTTCCACACTGAGCATGGAGCCTGCTTATATTTCTCTCCCTCTACCCCTCCCCATGCTCACACATGTGTGCTCTCTCTCTCTAAAAAAGATATGTGGAAAGCCATTTCATGGTCACAGTTAGGTGAGAAAAGTTTCATATTTCCTGCTTTTCTTCAACCTAACCCTGCTGTGACAGGATGACAAGTAGGGCCCATTTTATGTGGTTAAGAGTAGCTGCCTGGAGCAGTCTTGGGAAATTTTTGAGGCCCATTCTCAGTATCTGCATGTCAGTATCTGCTATGGACATGGGGTCAGGAGATGTGCTCTGAAATGTGGATCCTGACTTTACTATCTATGTCTGCATCTCTAAATGAATCTAATTTGAGACAAAACAGAAACTAGTTCCTAGCACCTCAAGAGTTGTACTGAATGTCACTAGCTCTATTTTAGTTTTTTTTTAGTATGGTTGACACACCGTGCTATATTGGTTTCAGGTGTACAACAGAGTGATTGAACTTCTCTACACTATGCTATGCTCACAACAAGTGCAGATACTATCTGTAACTATACAGCATTATTATAGGATCACTGACTATATTCCCTATGCTAGGCTTTTATTTCCTTGGCTTATTTGTGGTATAACTGGAAGCCTATTATCTGCCTCTCCTATTCACCCATTTTGCCCATCCTCCCATCCTTTTCCCCTCTGGCAACCATCAGCTTGTTATCTGTATTTATAGGCCTGTTTCTGCTTTTCATTTATTCATTTGGTTTTTTACAGATTCTACATGAGTGAAATCATATGGTATTTGTCTTTCTTAGTCTGAATTATTTCACTTAGCATAATATATCCTAGGTCCATCCATGTTGTCTCAAATGGTATGACCTCATTTTTTATGACTGCATAATATTCCTGTGTGTGTGTGTGTGTGTGACATCTTCCTTATCCATTTGTCCCATTAGGTGACACTTTGCTTCCATATCTTGGCTACTGTAAATAATGCTACAATAAAAACAGGAGTACAGATGATCTTTTTGAAATGGTGTTTTCATTTTCTTTGTATTCCTTCTATTTTTACTCAGTTTACAGATATGGAAAAAAAGAGGCACATGAAGGTTAAATGGTTCACTGAGATCAGTAACGGGGCTGCATGCAAATCTTCTCTGAGTTCATGCTCACTCCTACTTATTAAGGACAAAAAGTGAAGAAAATTACAGCTGATTGTAACTTGTCTGTGGGTTTTGGAAAAGTCCAACAGAATCTAACTGGTTAAGATGGGACTTGACTGAGACACTGAGGTTAATGCTCTCTCTTGTTTTAGACACATCAAGATACCTTTTCATGTTGTTTGTTAGAAAGATCAAGATCTAAACATGGTGTCTCACTTTCAGTTATTCCTAGCATCACACCACAGGGACAGAATGTGGGAAGGGATCTAATGGAGTTTGATTACACAGACAAAACAGAAAAGAGCCTATCTAAAAGACACTCCAAGAAACTTTGTTGAGACCTAGTTCTTTTTGTAAAACGTAAACTCAGAATTGGGAAGCCTGCTCACCCATTATGAAGCAGCTGGGAGCAAAGGGTGGTGATTTAAAAATAGAGTAAGTGTACAGGTAACACATAGATTTTGTCTTCAGGACCATACCTTCTAGAACAGATACAGCATGCAAAGAGAGACAACAAAGTAAAATCTCTTCCAAAACTTTAATTTGCTAATTTCAAAGCTTCATTTCTTCCATGGAACATATGTCCTAAGACTGAGGGTGAACCATGGGGAAAAGGAATACTGAAAGTAGTCTCCTACATTTCTAGAAAATTATTTTCCCCATTCTGGATCCATACTTATGGGAGCAATTCTCTGTCTTCTTTGAAGACTTGTACTCTGATGTTGAAACAGCAGTTTGAAAAAGAAAAAAAAAAGCCTAGGGAGAAAAAACAAAATATGAATAGGAGTCCTAGGGCCAACACCATCCCCATACAATCAGTCCTCTATCTGGTACCCCACACTAAGTACTCTACACAGAATGGAGTCATTTCTCTGAAGATCAATACATGCAAATTATCCACTTATGTCTGCCCTCTCTCCACCTTTCTCACTTTCTCCCATCCACAATTGTGAAGTGGGAAAGACAGTCCTTAAAGGAAAAAGTTGAATCTGGAAAAAACTATGGCGTTGGCACTTAATTTTAAGGAAAAGGTGCTCTGGGCAGCCCTGGTGGCGCAGCAGTTTAGCGCAGCCTTCAGCCCGGAGTGTAATCCTGGAGACCCAGGATCAAGTCCCATGTTGGGCTCTCTGCCTGGAGCCTGCTTCTCCCTCTGCCTGTGTCTCTGCCTCTCTCTCTCTCATGAATAAATAAAATCTAAAAAAAATAAAAAAAAAAAAAAAGGAAAAGGTGCTCTGAGAAAAATTCTATTTTGCCACTCACATCACACAGCCTGTCTCTTAATTTTGCTAGATGGCATCTTCTAGGGAAAAAGTGATAGTAATGCCTCCCTTAAGCCCCCAAGCCCCTCTCCCAAAGACCAGATAGGCCTCCTGATTATTATCCTCACACAAAGAAGATGGTATAACAAGCACTTCCCCAAAAACTGCTAGGGAAAGATAGCATCTTTTAATGTTAGGGATGGAGAGAGGAGTACAAAAACCCTTTAAAAATCAGTCACTTAGTTGCTCTGACTTGGAAGCATGACACAAATATGTGCCTTTAGGTGAAACCTTGATCTTGGATCATCCCTAGCCTTACCTACTTCAGCTTTTTGGTGGTGTCACTTAATGTAGAGCACTTGTCTGGGGATTATAGTTCTATCCTGCTCTTATTCATTGTGTGATTTTTGTGAAAGTACTTAGTATTTTTGGATGACTTTCACCACTATGAGATGAGGGGCAGAACTAGAATTAAGCCAAAGGTGGGGGAAAAAAAGAAACAATCTCCCAGTCCTTATTATGGTTTCCCGCATACTTTAATGATGCTTGGAAGTGATCTCACTCAAAGGTGGCCTCTGTCTCACTTTGATTTAGGTCCTCAGAATGAGTCCAGTATAAGATAGCATGGTCCTATCCCAAATTATGAAGAGAAAGGTTTACCTCCACTATGGAATCTCTTCCTCTATATTTGAAAAACATATTCAATATAAAGGAAAGGTCAGAGGTGAACAGGCTGTGCTTTAAGTAAGTTTTGAACATAGATGCCATCTAGTCTTTGCAGTCTGCAAAATTCTTCCTTAAGTGAATAAATGTGTAGGGCAACTCTCCATTACCTTGATCAGCATCTAATACCAACCTGACACTTAGAATTAAATTAGAGAAACAAAATTAGATACTTTGAGAGTTGAGGACTGATTATACTACTAGAGCTAAGAGTGGATTTAAACTCTTTCCTTATCCCATTTAAATCTAACTAGGTATAAACTCTCCATTACTGAGGAATAAAGGTGTGTCTGCAGAGGTGGAGGTTCCCCTTGATGTTCTTGGACAAGGAAACCTAATCCTTTCTTCTGACACACATGGTTGCAATAGAAAGCGTTCCCCAACTGCCAGTCTGGTTTTAATCTATTGTTTCAAGCAAGATGGGATTTGCAGGGAATGTTAAGGAAAGAGCAAAGTGACCAGAACTTACTATGAAATAAAAGTGTTGAAGAGAAATCAAATTTTAAACAAGTTTTCAAAATTGTAAGCTTGAACATAATGTAGACATACAGTGTATGCCATAAGTATATGAGTTTTTAATTGTAAGTGTATCTAAAATCTGCTTTAAGTACAATATTTATAGTTCATTTTACTAAAATTCCTTGGCTTACCAAATGATAGTGGTGAAATACTGCCAGTAAATACACAGTGATGCTTCACTTAACACTGTTGGACAATGAAAGATACCATAAGCGAACTTCTCACGTAACCAAACTAACCCTGCATTTTGCAAACTTTTAAAATGTTAATCACTTTGTATGCAAACATTTCAAAAGTCTATTATGCACTTTTTCATTAACAGGTCCACTGAATATTTTTTCTTGAAGATTCAAGATCGCCATCTAAAATACTCATGAGAGGGGCATCTGGGTGGCTCGGTTGGTTAAGCGTCTGTGTTGTGATCTCAGGGTCCTGGGATCAAGCCCCATGTCAGGCTTCCTGCTCCACTGGGAGCCTGCTTCTCCCTCTCCTCCCGAAGAGCAGAAGATGGTGAGCTTACACAATGGTGAGCTTTTTCATGATACTTCCCCAAAGGCCAAAAGGTTTCAGAATGCCATTGTAAAAAAAAGTACAAAAGCAGATGAAACTACCTTGCTTTAAATAAGTCTAGTGTCTTTTCTGCTGCCAGCTGTCCCTCTTGGAATGTTAAAAACATGCCAAGTTCTGACAATTACATTCTTTGTCAAAATAAAATTTAGATTTAGAAGATGTGCCTGCTCTGTGCCAGTACTGTACTAGGTCCTGGAGGAAATATAAGGAATACAAAACATCGTCCCTGTCCAAGGAACAACCTGGCTGGCTGAGTGACACTCAAGAGTCATTAAGTCACCACTGTGCTGAGAAACAATTTATTACTTCAAAGTTTGAAAATAATGTACTTTAAAAAATAGATATTGAAGTTGTTCCTTGTGCTCTGATACACCTTCTTCAATGGGAGTACACCACAGAAAGATCTCCCATGGAAATATTTCCAGTCCTGTGAGTCTTTGTAGATAAAAGACTAAAATTACTGCTTGAGGAAATAAAGTGGGCAGGCCTTTGACAGCTCTCTGCTGTAACCCTCATTTTATTGCTAGATTTTATCTTATAATCCAGATGGCTGAGGATGTCAGAAGTCTAACCTTACTAATCCCCCGGGTCATTTAATCTGATTAATAACATATCTGTTAAAAAAAACAAAAAAACAAACAAAAAAAACAACAAAAAACCAAAAACAGCCAACCCTGTATTTTAATGCTTTGCTGTACAGGAGTACAAAACATTTAGGCATTTATAAACTTGTATGTCTACAAGGGATATTGCGTATCTTTATAATGATCAATCATCACTTCCACTGGCAAGGTCTCTTAGCTGGGTTTCAGTAATACCACATTTTTAGGGGTTTTAAATATCTTTTGAGTGCTTCTTTTAATTTCCATCATCCAATCACTTCTATTCCACAGACTCTACCTGGTGGTCTCAAAGAGTTCCTTGCTTTCAATTAGCATCCATTCTGTAGTGTGGACGTCTCTCCTGGGCTCCAGACCTATTTAATGGTCATCAGACCTCAAATTTATGAGACAAAACCAAACTCAACTACTTGTCGAAGAGTAAGGCTCGATTTTCTTACGTTTTTTTCCCCTTCATCTTTCCAATTCCTTCCCTGCTTCTCTCTCCAACAACTGCACTCGAATTTCACCAGTACTTTGTATCACTCTTTAGAGATTTTAATGTATGGTTTTAATTCACAAACTTTGGGTCTTAACCTGTTAAGATTTCAGTTGCTTTTTTTTTTTTTTTTTTTTTCATCAGTTGCTTTTTAGAAGAGTATGGGCATCCTTATTCCATTCATCTCGTACCTCTCCCTATGGAAATGTAATTTTCAGTATTTGGTCAGTGGATAAACGTAAGAAGACACGTAAGAGAATCCTGACGAATTTCTTCCTGTTATATTTTTATTGATAGGCTCTTTTCTGTCTGGGAGCTTTCTGAGCGCATTGGCAGAAGCAGCAGTGCAGTGTTAATTCTTCTCATAATTTAACCCAAAATGCAAACAATTTCTTCTATTAGTTATCACCTTCTGAAGGCTTCCCCGGGCCAGGCTTCAGCGCGACAATCTTAACCACCCCTCCTCCCCAATCTTGGGGTTTGCTTCGATAGCACTTAAAAGCGCATCGTTTATTAACTGCTGTGCATCAGGCCATAGAAGACAGGGGTCCTTGCACCGTCAGTGCCTAGCAGATGGCAGGCTTTAAAAAAAACGTTTGTAGATCGAATGAATTAATAAGGCCACAAAAGCGTCAAAGCACCACTTACTGCGCTCTAACAGGGCCGAATAGGCCCCGTTCCTAGAGAAACTTCTTAAAAGCTGCCTCTGGGCGGCTAGAATCCGAAAGGACAATTTACTGGACTTTCTTCCAGTCTAAAACGCTAATAAAAATCCCCGACAGAGATCCCCCCCTCCCCCCCCCCCAGGGAGCCTGCACAGACCAGGTCTCCGGAGGAAACACTAAAGCCAAGCCCCGCCCCGTTTCTGTCCCCACCTGCTCTGCAAAGGCCCGACTCCCGCACGCACGCACCGGCACAGAGGCGCGCCCGGGAGGCAGCCGCACTTCCGCAGCAGGCGCAGCAGCCGCCGTTCCGGGACCGGCTCTCCGGGCAGACGTCACTCAAGTCAGCGCGGCTCCGCCCCCTTCAAGATGGCGTTGCGCTCAGTACGGAAGGCGCGTGGGTGCTGGAGCTTCATCCGGGCACTTCATAAAGGACCCGAAGCTGCTCATGCTCCCCAGGTAACCACAGATGGCCTTCCTCCCGCCAGCTTCCCATCCTGCTAGGTCCTTCTCGTCTCCCCTCCCTCCAGTGGCTTCTCTCCCCCCGTTTCCTCTGGAGAATACCGAGCCCTTTCGTAAGGCCGGCTCGTCCAAGACTGCCTTCCTACTCGGGACGGACGTGGCGACGTTGCGGGGATGCGCGATGACGTCACGCGCCCTGGTGGGAGGGACGCGCCTTCGCTCGCGCACTAGTGTTCTGCCTCTTTCCCGGGGAGAGCTGGGTACCGCCGCTGTTGCCGGGCAACGCGGGATGCCAAGTGCGGCGTGAAGTCAGCAGACCTTAGGGCCGGTCTTTCCCCGGCTGCCCGCCTTCTCGTGGTGGTCCCGTGGCTGTTTACGCCTCCGTTCTGAGGGGCCAACGGAGAGGTTAGAGAAGCGGCCTTGTGCGGAGTTGGGCGATTAAAGTCGGAGCAGCCACTTGCCGTCCTCCTGGCAGCGCGGCCCTTCCGTGTGAGGTGTCAGTGCATCTTTCACTCTGGGTCCGCATTCTCCAAAGTACACCTGCCTCGAGCAGGCTCTGAAGGAGCTACAGCAGGTCGCCAAAGCGCGTCGTCCTGTGCTGCGCCTGGCAGCGCTGCGGTCACCACTGCTGTACCGGGTAGAGCGCATGGACGCCGGCTTCAACCCACCCTCCCCGCATTTAGGATTTTACTCTCATGGGGGAAATATATACATATACACATATATATACATATACATATATACACATATTATACATATTATACATGTAATATTTATATTAAATATATTTAAATATATTAAATATATTTAAATATTTATATTAAATATATTCAAATATATTTATATATTTGCATATGTATATGTATATATATTATAAATTATAAATTTATTATAAATTATTTATATATAAATATGTATAAATCTCCCCATTCATTCATTCATTCATTCGTTCGATATTTACTTCTCTCATTCAGACGTTTACTAAGTGTCTTCCAAGTGCGATCTTGGTGGCGGGCACTTTGCTGTACATCTCTTGGGACATATCTTCAGAGAACTAGAAAGAAACTTGAGGTTCTGTGACTATTAGGTGATTTCTTCATGGTCAAAATGCATAGGTGTGCGGATTTTGTGTGGTAATTGGTATATTGGGAGGAGCACTAAACTTGAAATTAGGAAATCAAAGATCAGGAGATTTGACTGCCGCTTGATAGCTGTGCGACATGACAAGTCAATCTCACTGGGTTTATTTTCTTTAGCCAAGTGGGTGGAGGAAGGGTTGGACTGATTGACACATTAATGTTCTTTCAATCTTTGGAAAATCTATGGCTCCATGATTATGAAGCCAAAGTAAAGCAATGAGATTAAGTTTAAAAATCAAGATTTGAGTTCAACTTGTCTTTCCAGTCATCTCATAAATTACCTAATTGTTCTGTGCCTAAGTTTTTTTTTTTTTTCATTGATATGGGCCTCACAAGATTTTTAAGGATAAAAGATATGCCAGAGCGCTCTTTGTCAACAAAACGGCTACTTTAAAAGTTTTGGGCAGCAATGTTAGGTTATAAAATTAGATAAGTCCATTAAATATCCCTCTCTTTGAAGTTTGAGGGTTGATTCTGCAGAACCAAAATTGGTTGATTACTATTTTATAGCTAGCTAATAGCATATTAAAACCTGTGGTACCAAAGTAACTAAACCTTAGACCCAAACTTCCTCTCTTTCCAAACCCAAGAGGTGAGGATGTCATGAGAAATAGAAAATCAAGGAGAAAAGGAAAACAACTTAGAGCCCACTAATGATTGCCCAGGGAATTTTAGGGCACTAAATTATTTTAAATGCTAAAGAAAAAATTTCTTTTTCTTTTTTTTAAAGATTTTATTTATTCATTCGAGAGAGAGAGAGAGAGGCAGAGACACAGACAGAGGGAGAAGCAGGCTCCATGCAGGGAGCCCGATGTGGGACTTGATCCCGGGACCCCAGGATCACACCCTGGGCTGAAGGCAGGTGCTAAACCGCTGAACACCCAGGAATCCCCTAAAGAAAAAAATTCTTTTTTAAAAAAATTTTTATTTATTTATGATAGTCACAGAGAGAGAGAGAGAGAGAGAGAGAGAGAGAGGCAGAGACATAGGCAGAGGGAGAAGCAGGCTCCATGCACTGGGAGCCCGACGTGGGATTCGATCCCAGGTCTCCAGGATCGTGCCCTGGGCCAAAGGCAGGCGCCAAACCGCTGCGCCACCCAGGGATCCCAAGAAAAAAATTCTTAAACCTCTGTTATTATTTCAGTGAAATTAATGAATATGGTTATCTTAAAGTTAATCAACTGTTCATCTAGATTGTTTCAAAATATAAAATTTCCAGAACAGATTAGTGTTTCCAGACACTGATTTATCTTTGAGTAGAATAAGAATTAAATGTAAGCGAGAGTGTTTCTTTTAAAGTATAAATCTACATGGAATTTTCAGTCATTAAATATGATGGTTTGAAAGATGGATATAGTCTTTTGAAAGCCCAACTGAGAAAAGATACAAAATTGTTTTCATAATGTAATTATAATATTGTTTGTAAATAATTATTTGCATAAACATATGCACACACAAAAAGACTGGAAGGAAACAACCAGTCTTAACTTTTTGTTTTGCTTTGGTCTTCCTGAAGAGTGAATTAGAAGTGACTTATGTTTTCTTCTTTAAGCTTTCTGTATTTTTCGCATGTTTTAAATTGAAGATATATCACTTTCAGACCCAGAATAAAGTGTTAAAGCATAAATCCCCATATAAATGCATAGTCATTAATATCATCTGTGATATTTTAGATCTCTAAAGACCTAAAGAGATACTTGTCCCACAGTGCTGTTATTAAAATAGCCTTAGAAAAGGACTACTAGAATTTATGGGCACTTTTCCTGTATGTATTCTTTTTCTCTTGAAAAGCATCCTTTGAAGTCAAAGCGATTTTTGTGAACAGATGCAGAAATATGTGAAGGAAGAATTGGATTCTTAAACCAGATGCATTAGACATTTTTATGATATCTCATAACCTTTATAGAAAACAAAAATTATTTTGCAAGAGTATATATAATCTAATAGAAAATATATTTTTATCAGATGGATGCTTCTGTTAAAAACTAAGAAATAGCCAAGTTGCTTATTACTACTTTGATTATGCAGTTATTCCCCGAGTGAGAGGCAAAAGTGGGTGAGCCATAGCAGTACTGTGTTGGAAACTAGGACTGATAAAAATTGTGACTCCTAGGCTGTTTTAATGTTTCCTTAAAAAAGCAAAATCTTGAGTAAAAAGATTGGCATTGAAGACCTTTAGTTATCTCAAAGGTAGGCATTTGCCCCTCAAGGCTAGAGAAGCAGTCTAGAGATAGACTCAAGTTTAAAATAAAAAAGTAGAGAGAAACCAGGAATAACAGTGTTTCAAGCCATACTCATTGTGAGCTGTCTACAATTTATGTGAAATCGGTTTATTTTGCCAGGTGTTACCTCACAAAAAACTGTTGAAGTTTGACAAAATGAGAGTAGTCAGAGAGTCAGAGGAATGAAGATTTGACATGCTCCGTTTAAATACTGATGGCATTAGGTAAATTTAAGCCTGTCATCATTGTCCGAACAGAGAATCCACACTTCTTGAAGCACTAACTTATGATAGTGTTTTACCAAGAGTGAAATATTGATGGTTAGTAGACTTTGGCAAGAATATTTGTAATCATTCAGTATAAAATGTCCACATTTTGTTGCAGTTGAACAACACACTTCACTGTTAGCACACCCAACCTGGGTGTGGCCAGTATTAACATACTGTTCTTAATGTTAATGGCCACCAAGCTTAGCCAGTAGATGAAGGGATCATGCTTAAAAAAAAAAAAAAATAGGCAACATATTAAATTATTGTTCTTGTATTCAGTTCTCATGACTGGGCTTTTCAGACAATTGTTCTCTTTTTAACTTTTTTAAATTTGAAAATAACTTCAGATTTACAAAGTTGCAAAATTAGTACATTGAATTCCTATACATCCTTCACCAAGCTTGCTTTTACATAATCATAATATGATGATCAAAGCCAAGAAATAAATTTGGTTTAATATTAGATAAAGACCTATTTCAAATTTCACCAGTTTTTCCACTAATCTGTTACTGGTCTGGGGTCAAATCCAGGACCCCATGTTGCATTTAGTTGTCATGTCTCCTCCAATTTATGGCACTTCCTCAGTTTTTCATGACCTTGGCACTTTTGAAGAGAATTGATTAATTATTTACTAGAATGTCTCTCAATTTGAGTTTGTCTGATGTTTTCTCACGATTAGGTTATGGATTTTGGCAATACCACTGAAGCAATACTGTTTAAAACAAGACTTTAAGGCAGGTATTAGTACCTTCTTTTAAATCAGGAGGAAACTGACTTCATTTAAAAAACTTGCCTAAAATCAGAATGCTAATTAATTGTGGAATTAGGATGGTAAAATTTACTATTGGGATTTCATTCCCTATTTTGCAATTAATATTTGTTATTGTAGGTTTCTGTGGTCTTAATGACATTAAAATGGGGCAGTGTTCCTTGTGACTTTTCCCTTAGCTTGTCTCCACCATGTATTGTCCATCCTGCTTGCAACAAATGCTATTCATCATGGAGAGCTATCAGGAGCTTCTCTAGCCATCATTTTGCAAGAGAATAATAGGGCTAGTTTGATGGGGCTATTTCATCTGCCTGTGCTTTTCTTAAGTGGTGTTGCATGAATCCACTCTAATGCCCCTTTAAGGTGAATCAGCATAGGAGTCCATTCATTTAAAGTCCTCTTCAGATTGGTTTCCTTGCAAACTGACTTAGCTTATTAGAAGTAATAATCTTTAAAAACATATTTTAGTAGGTAATGGAAACTACTGATAGTAGGTAATGAAAACTGATGAAAATATAGAGGAGGAACAGTATGTAGATGCTGAGGATTTTTCTAGTAACTATTGTGGCATCCACAGCCAGGAAATGCTAGAGTAAGGCTGCTTCCTGAAATCCTTAGTATATCTGTTGTATGGCTGCAGGTTACAGAAGAACTGTCTGCAGAGGCTTACACACACACTCTCTCTCTCTCTATATATATATATATACACACACACATATATATATGTATATATATATAATTTTATATATATAATATTATATATATATATAAAATCCATATCCATATGTAACTTTGTCTTTCAGAGACAAAATAGACATTTAAGTAGCACCTTCTATGTGTTAAGGCCTTGTGCTGTGTGCTATATACACTATATCTTATTTTCTTTTCACAACAATCCTGTAAATATTATTCTACCCATTTTATAAAAGAGGAAACTAAGGCTCTGAAAAATAAGGTAACTTTCTCAAGTTAGAGCTAGTAGATGGCAGTACCAGGATTCAAACTCAGCCTTGTCTATGCTTTTTCCACCTGACCAGTAGTATTCCCTTATCAAATAAAATCTTTTATCAATCCCTATTAGGTAAAACATAAAAGCAGAGCCTTTCTGATTTCAAGAGTAGAGGAGTAGCTAGAGTCCTGCTTGTTTGACCTCACTGCCCAATGCCCCATACCACACTCTCCACACACAGGCAGGGGCCCTGGAGATGATGCCACACAACCTTAAATTTCTTATGGTGAAGTCTGAAAAATACTTTGGCTTCCTAACATATGCAAGTTGGCTGAGGACCATATATGATGGATGAATTATGTTCTAGGAGCTGCCCTGAAAATAAGTAGTTTGAGAGTATTCACTTTGATATGTATGTATTTTATCAATAAAATGCAACATATGTTCTATTTATCTTAAGCTGCACAAGTACTTAAGGTAATAGTAGTCAATTTTCCTTCTCTCCTCTCCTTCCTTCCTTCTTTCTAAACACAGTTCACTCCTACATAATATATATGGGTCTTTCTGCACAAAGATAATTCTGTGGATTCCTTCTCAGTCACTATAATAACTAACTGGCCTCTAGCCTTCTCATAAAGAAAAGACTTATCCAGTTCTGCTCTTGATTCCATTTTACCACTACCGCTCAAGGTTCAGGAATTTCTCTTTTAGAGACTGCAACATGAGGCCTAAGGCTTCATCTTGAATTTCCACAGGAGCGATTTACTCATTGAGGGTGGAAGCTGCTTTGCCAGTGTGAGACACTAGTTGTGGAGAGATAATTTATAGGCACAGAGGTGCTACATTGACTCCAGCTTGACTTAATTTAACTCTACTCAAGCATTTACAGTTTTCTCTATATATCATTTCTTAGCAATACCCTACCTTTTATTCCCAGAGACATAACACTTTTTCTTAACTCCCCTGCTTACAAATGACTCAAGGTCATATCTAGGTCTTCACACCACCCCGACATCTAAGTTCTATCGGGCCTCTAACCATTTATCAAAATTCATCTATAGCTTTCATTTTTCATAGCACGCAGTTATGCTTGCATCTATTGAACCTACTTCTGGTTTGTTAAGAAGTTGCCTTTTGACTGCCCTTTTGTCTCCTAAAAGGCAGAATTAAGCCACTCTGATTTCTAACCCATGTCAATTCTCACAACTTATGCTTCTCAATCCCTCTGGGCCAGGACACCAACCAGTGTGCGGGGTTGTCATTTTCTTCTTTGTATTCCTGTCCTGGTGTTCTGACTGTGACTTGTTATAGTGCCAGGCAAGTCCACAGTGGATAGAGCCCTGAATAAATGACCTTGATTACGTGGCTTCTTATCCCAGGTTTTTAGGAACAAAATAGTTGTAGGTTTTTCATCAAGGTATTTGAAAGCATAAGGTAAAATACCAAATCTCACCTTGCCAAACAATCTCATTTGCCAAACATTATTTTCTGTAATATCCTGTTCTAATATAGCACTTTGTAGTCTCAAATCCTTCACATATTCTTTTAATCTGAGTGCAACAGACCAAGTTTCACTATTTAGTCATCTAAAATTTTTACTCACTGATTAAATTTTAATTGTGTCTTCTAATTTTTTTAATTAGTAATGATGTTGAATCTAAATAAGTAAATATTGGTATTAAAATTTTAGTCCAATGGATTTTATTTTTGTATTTGTATTAAAATCATTTAGTGTTTAAGTTATTTTGGGGCCCTGGTCTGTTAGGACTATGATAATTTTATCTGTTATAAAGACAATAATGATGGAGGAGGTGATACTAATACACATTTATCCTTACCATGTACCAAGCATGGTTTTAAGCACTTGTCAAACACTTAGCTTATTTAATCCTCACAACTCAATGAGGTTTGTGCTAAAATAAGCCCCATTTTATTGATGAGAATAGTAAGAGGTTAAACAATTCACCCAAGTTCACATAGCTAGCAAATATTAGAGCCAAGAAGATATAAACTCTAGTAGCCTGATTCCAAGTTTGTACCCTAACTGTAATAAAATGCCATTATACTCTGAAACAAATTACCCATGATAATATGCTGATAACTGCCTTGCAACAT
Source organism: Canis lupus dingo (assembly GCF_003254725.2). Taxonomy (NCBI): domain Eukaryota; kingdom Metazoa; phylum Chordata; class Mammalia; order Carnivora; family Canidae; genus Canis; species Canis lupus. Next base: position 56,408,351 of record NC_064259.1, on the reverse strand, counting down.
TTAAATCTGTTCCATGAAAGCCACTTATATATCTTGCCATGGTGACATGCAGAGTAGAAATTATAAATCATCCTTTGTTGTCACTGTTCCTACACTCTTGTTTGGCTCGATGAATTATGAAGAAGGAGCAAAGCTGTCTTGTAAATTTATCTCCATGTCTCTATTTGGCTACTGCCACTAGGATTACCGTGTGTAAAATGAGGGCTTTAAACGCATGAGTCCCAAGGTGCATGTAGGAAGTTCTGTTTACACACAGTCTATAGCTAAAAGGTCAACCTGTGCACAGCCCTGCAGGCAGAGGGGAGGTGGTGAGTGCTGAAGCTGATGGATGACTGAGGGACCACTATCTAGGGTCTAGTTGGGATTTATGGCAAGAGTACTTTCTTTAAAAGTAGCAGAGATGCAAAGTGGGAAGATGGGAGAGATGAAAGTAATTAGTGTCGTGGGCCATTTCTAAAGGAAGTGGTAAGAATTTTATTCCAAAGGATCCTTATTCCAAGGAGCTTTTAAAGGAGTCTCTAATTCACTAATTGAATTAAAGTGAATTATTTCTGGTTAGTACATCAATTAAGATGGTTTTGAAGCTTTAAAATGAGCAGCGTTGAACAGAATTTATTTTATACACCAAACAAAGGGCTCCTCGTGAACTTTTCCTAATATTCCCCATGAACAGAAACTGCATGGGCCATTCTACTTTATAGTCATTCAGCCCCACCCTTTGCTGGGTATGTTACCTTGGGTCCTTTTTGGGAAGCAGGAGAACCTAAAAGAAAAGGGATATGGAACTGTTTACTCAAATCCCTGATTTGGATTCCTGTCTTCCCATGGGGAGAATGGGCTAAGCAGCCAGTCCGTAAGTTTGCTGCAAGAGAGAAGAGGTCTCTTGAGCTGGGGCTAAGTGTGCAGGATGAGGATGGAGTCCCAAGGAAGATGTTACAGACCAGACTATGTGGAGCCCTTGCCAGCCAGGGCCTTCTGTGGATACTAGTTACCTGGCCACCTGGCCATATTGGTTGTGAAGGAAGATCCTTCTCTGCAGGCAGGAAACTGGCTTCTCCAATGACTGACTGGCAGCTTTCCAGCCATCCTCATGCCACCAAGCTGTGAAACTCTGTAAACGAGAGAAGCAAGTGTCTAGAGAACAAGCAGTCACATGAACACTGCACTTGTCATTTTAAAATTTACTGGCCCTTTCCTAAGAGGAAGTGTGATAAAACAGGTGTGTGACTTTGGGATCAGTTAGGCCTGGTTGTACCAACTGTGTGATGCTAGGCAAGTGTTTTGACCTCATTAAATTTTAGTTTCTCATCTGTAAGATATTCATAATAATGCCTTGTAGGAATTTATGTGGATATATAAATATATAAAGCCCTTTTGCCAGAGCACAGGCCCTAGTGAGGGTCTTCCATACTGGATGATGATTATTTCTTCAATAACATATAATTCTACTCAGTGAACTTTCTTCTTTCCTTATCAATCTTAATAATCCTTTGATCCCCCCATCACCATACTTTCCCACCCTTCCATCCACCCCCCCAAATCAATTTCACCAGATTAATATCCTTAAAGCAGCACTCTAATTATGGTTTTCCCCTTGCTCACCAACTTTGGGGGCCTCTAATGAAGTTTAGTTTCCTTAGAGCTCCACATTCAAGACTTTCCACAGTCTAGATCCAAAACACTTCTCTAGGCCATTGGTGTCTTACATGGATCTTTTGCCTTGGTGTTCATAAAATTTCCAAGTTTTCTCAGAGCTTTTCCCTTTTACTTCTTTGTTAATGCCACTGTCTTTTCTTAGAAAAGCTTTTCTTCCCATTCTTGTCCGTATTCCACCATTTTAGAAAAATGAAACAAAAGCACACAATTCCAGACTTCAAGTTATATTACAAAGCTATAGTGATCGAAACAGTATGGTACTGGCACGAAGACATAGATCAGTGGAACAGAATAGAAAACCCAGAAATGAATACACAACTATACAGTCACTTAATCTTTGACAAAGCAGGAAAGATATCCAATGGAAAAGATAGTCTCTTCAACAGATGGTGCTGGGAAGACTGGACAGCAACATGTTAAAGAAATGAAACTGGACCACTTTCTTAAACCATGCACAAAAATAAATTCAGAATAGTTTAAGAGCTAAATGTGAGACCTGGAACCGTAAAGATCCTAGAGGGAAACACAGGCAGTAACCTCTTTGACATTGGCAATGGCAACTTTTTTCTAGATATGTCTCCTGAGGCAAGGGAAACAAAAGCAAAAATAAACTATTGGGACTTCAAAATAAAAAAGGTTCTGTACAGCAAGGAAACAATCAACAAAACTAAAAGGCAACCTTTGGAGTGGGAAAAGATATTTACAAATGGCATTTCTGATAAAGGGTTAGTGTCTGAAGTATATATAAAGAACTTCTCAAACTCAACACCCCAAGAATATTCCAATTAAAAAATGGGAAGAAGACATGAATAGACACTTTTCCAAAGAAGACATACAGATGGCCAATAAACACATGAAAAAATGCTCAACATCACTGATCATCAGGGAAATACAAATCAAAACTACAATGAGATACCACTTCTCACCTGTCAGAATGGCTAAAATCAACAACACAAGAAACAACAGGTGTTGGTGAGGATGAGGAGAAAGGGGAACCCTCTTGCACTATTGGTGGGAATGCAAACTGCTGCAGCCACTCTGGAAAACACTAAGGAGATGCTTCAAAAAGTTAAAAATAAAACTACCCTATGATCCAGCAATTGCACTACTAGGTATTTACCAAAGGATACAAAAATAGTAATTCAAAGGGATACAAGCACCCTGATGTTTATAGAAGCATTATCTACAATAGCCAAATTATGGAAAGGGTCCAGATGTCTATTGACTGATGAATGGAATATATATATATATATATATATATATATATATATATAATACATATATAATAAATACATATATGTATGTATATACATATATTCTGAATATCTGTGTGTGTATAATGGAACATATATATGTATATATAATGAAATATTGCTCAACGATCAAAAATAATGCAATGATATGGATGGAGCTAGAGTGAATTATGCTAAGCAAAATAAGTTAGGGAAAGACAAAGATATGATTTCACTCATATGTGGAATTTATTAAAATAAAGGGGAAAAAAAGCAAGAAAGGCAAATCAAGAAACAGACTTAACTATAGAGAACAAACTGATGGTTGTGGGGGTGGGGGTGATAGGGTGATGAGTGAAATAGATAATGGTGATTAAGGAATGCACTTGTCATGATGAGCACCAGGTGATATATGGAAGTGTTGAATCATTACATTGTACACCTGAAACTAATATTATCCTGTATGTTAGCTAACTATAATTTACAACAACAACAACAACAACAACAACAACAACAGAACTTCTATATTGGTTCTAGGAAACTTTGTTCTGAAGCTGGAAATAATTGCTCCCATTTTGAAGTTTTATAGGATTTTGTACTTTCCTTACAGAAATTAGCACATCCTTCCTTATATTCTGTCTCTGCTTATAGGCATTTGCTTTAGGACAGATGGAGAGCATGCTCTTTTTTTAATTTAGGCCTTTTATGAACACTCCAGCAGGAAATGGCTTATAATTAATACCAGAGTTCCACAGGTGCAGCCTTAGGCTGCCACTCAGCAGGCAGATCTTACCAAAAGTATGTTCATGGAGACCTCCATCAATCGTAAAAGCTGGGGAGGGAAGGATTCTTCCTGTTTAGCCCTGGCTATGATAACTATATGTGTGAGAAGATGAGTTATTACTTAAGTCTTTGGCATAATAATTCTTGTAACAGAAAGAGCTCAATAAGTATTTGAGTGAATGAATTCAGTGAAAAGTAAAGCCAAGGAGGTAAGACAAGAGACAGTGTATACCATTGGCATTTAGCATATTGTTGAATTTAAGCCATACTTTTTTTTGTATATTTTTACGTATCTAATTTAGAAGATGTACAGTGTTTGCTGCAGTTCATAAGTGATCTTATTATTGCTCTAAGTATCCAGATATTTATAAGTGATTGGAAGATAATACTGATTTTAATTCAGGGATTTTCCAAGAAGGCTGTAATTTACAACTGGTTGTTATAACCACTTTTATTGCACTCAAGCTCTAAATTTATTTTTCACAGGCATAGCTAATTGTACTGCACTTTGCTACTTCTGTATATCATATTAAAGTTTGTTACCTCTGTATATAGAAAAGTATAGACATACTCAGGATTAAGATGAGAAGATTTTATTTTGAGCATGGTTTTGCCTCAGAAAACTGGTTCAATAAATGTGCCATATTATCTATACAACAACTGATACTGTGTTTTCTAATATTATAAATCAAGAGTTTCTGCAACTCATGAAGGAAATGAAAAGCTCATTTATTGTATCAACATTGCCTTTTCTTCTTAATTGTCCTTCTTAAGTGTCTTTAAAGCAACCTGTCAGACTATGACTAGTACCTTTGCTGTATCGATCTTGGTATGCCCTACATTTATCTATTTATCATCTATAGTCCTAAGTCCCACTGCAGTACACTATGTAGACAATGAGGCCGTTTGTAAGCTTCCAATCTAATGCTGTTTCATTTTTCTTTCCACCATAGTAAAAGTAAAGCAGTGTGATTCAAGCAGGATTTTCTCTGTGTTACAAAGAATTTATATTTTCTTCTTTTTAAAGTGGCCAATGGTTATTTAGTAGTTGATATGGAAAGTTTTATTGTTATATTTATTACTAATTTACTCTTCTTGTTTAATAAAACCTTAAAAATCAACCAGCATAATCCTAGAACTGTCACAGAATGTCATGTCTATTAAAAGGGGTTGGATTGCAGCATCTTCCAGATAAATCTGTGACTGTAGTGGCCAGATATCTTGTTAAATCAGGGACCAATTATACCCATAAATCTTTAAAATGTCTTACAAATTCCAATGTTTCAGCATCCATATGACATCTCCCACATTGTTTTTCACATTTTAAAATGGAACAGAAATTCTTTAGCAGACCATGTGTCCTTCATTTTGATTGGGAATATATTAACATATCTATGACTCAACTAGAGGCACAGCTTATGCTCTAGTCTTATTCTTCTGTCTAAATAGTAGACTTTGGGGTCAGATTTCCATGATACCTGTCTTCTTGAAAGCCAAGTGTCCACCTTTAGATTTGGACATAGGGTCAACCAGCTTCCATTTGAACCACATGTTAGAAGGGATGGGGAGAGAAAGGAGTGACTCCTCAAAAAGGAGTAACAAAGCCATGACTACTGATAGGATTACTGCCAGCTGAATAGCACTTAAATTTGTTTCTTCTTTAGTGAGATCAAGAAAAGCATGTAAAGTGGGGAAAATAATTTTTAAAAATCAAGGGTTTTTAACCCTCTGTAGGCTCAGACACTAGGAGAGAGCCCAAAGTTGATGAATCTGAAAAAGAGACAGAAATGGGAGAAGAATCACTGGAGTGTGAGTGCAGATCTAGGGACTTCAAGGGGGTAGATGATTTCAAAATCACAATGAAGAGCAAGATAGTGGTATGGTACAATAAAGACTAAAAATTATCCACTGGCATGTACAATTGGTATGTCACTAAAGATATTAGCAACAACAGCTTTAGAAGAGATATTGGTGCAGAAGATTAATTATAGTGAGACAGGAGGTGAGGAAGTGAGGATTGCTGTTGTGAGGAGCCTGAGTGAGAAGGACATGTCAGAGACGGGGAAGGGAGCTATAAAGAATGGTCTGACCAAGCAATATTTTTGGTGGTAGATCTTTTAGGATGGAAGTGACTTGAGCATGATTATAGGAGGCAGTAAAGAGACGGAGGTTGGACATATAAGAAAGAGATGGAAAGAAACAGAAGAAATGCAATCCAGACAGCAAATGATTAAACACTAGGTGAGAGAGATCAACCCTGAGACTGGGGGAAAAATGACTATGTGTCTAGATCAGTTTGCTGGGAATGGGATAGGGAATCCAAAAACCTGTTTGGTATAATTCTCTTGGGGGCTCACCTGAGGAGACAATATAGGTTAGTGGTTTAGTGAATGGGTTCTAAAGTCTGACTGACTGGGTTCAAATCTAAATTATTCCACTTGTTAACCACATGTCTATGGGCAAGTTACTGAACCTCTGTATCTCATTTTCTTCATCTTATACGATGAATTAAAAGTTAAAAGCTTGGGGCACCTGGGTGGCTCAGCAGTTGAGCTCGTGCTTTTGGCCCAGTCCCAGGATCGAGTCCCACATCAGGCTCCCTGCATGGAGCCTGTTTCTCCCTCTGCCAATGTCTCTGCCTCTCTGTGTGTCTCTCATGAATAAATAAATAAAATCCTACACACACACACACACACACACACACACACAAAAGAATTGGTATTATTAAAAAAAAAAAAAAAAAGTTAAAAGCTTGAACTCTGTGGTCAGACTTCCAGAGTTCAGAGCTACTCATCTCTACTACTTAAGTCCCTAACTAGCATTATGTGCTTGGCAAGTCACTTAGCCTTTCTGTGCCTTAATCTCTTCATCTGTTAAACAGAGACAATAATAGTATCTGCCTCAGAGGACTATTGAGGATTAAATGAATTAATATTTATAAGTGTCTAGAACAGTACCAGGCATATTGTGAGGGCTATGTAAGTTTAAAAAAAGGATTCAATGAACAGTGTTGAGAGTTGAGAATCTAAATGAGATGAGAACCATAAATTAGATTTATAGGTAAATTCTGCACTGCTTTGAGATTTTTTCACCAAAAGTGCTTAGCCACCAAGGCCTATAAGTGAAGAACAAGCTCTTTAGACTTGATCCAGGATTGGTTTTTTATGTGGCTATTGAGACTTAATAATAGCAAGAGCAGTTAAGGTTGCAAATGAGAGCAGAGTCCAAGTGATTCACCTTGGAGGCAGGTGGGTGGGGAAGAGGACGGGGCAAATAGGGATGGCTGCACCAGGAAAAAATGGGAAAATCAGAGGCTCTGATTACTAAATGAGCTTGGGGAGCAGGTATAGTGGAAATAAAACACAGAGTTGAAAAGTGGAAGATTTCAGTGAAATATTGACATTTACAATATAAAAAATGGAGGAATCATGGGTGATGACAAGGTTCAGTAGCTGACCATGGGACTAGATGGTTGAAGTTGGAAAGACCAAACGAGTGTATTGAATACTAGTGCATTGCATGGGTAACTTTAACTCTTTTGGATAATGGAATTTAGAGAAGAAAGAAAACCAGCTTCCTAAGCCTTTAATTGATATAGGAGAGTATTCAAGAGATGGGAACATAACAACAAAGGGCTGAATAAGTGTAAACAATTATTCTTCTTCAAGTTTTGTAGCCATGTAAGACATTTTGGCCCATTTATGCCCAATGTTTCCTGAACTATTAAAAGACTGTTCAGTGGAATATTATTTGGATTTGTCACCTGGTGAACTCTGTCCTCATCTCTAATGCATAGGAGTAATAAGGTCATGAATATTTTATTTGTATTGATGTATTCCACAAATATCGAACACTTAAAATCTGCAAGGTGTTGGAGATAGACCACGAAGAACATAGACAAAAATCTTACATTTCAGAGGCAGAAACAAATAATAAATAAATAATTAAAATATATAACATATTAGATGATAAGTGATATGGAAAACAAAAATAAAGCAGAGACTGGATTTGGTAACTACGTTTAAGATTAGGTCCTCAGTGTGAAGGCTTCCAAAAAGGTGACATTTGAGGAAAGACCTGGTAAGAACATGTATAAAGGGGATATCTGGGTGAGGAGCATGCCAGGTGGAGGAAACAAGAATGGAAAAGGGCTAATCTAGCATGTTTGAAGACCAGCAAGGAGGCTAGTGTGGCTGAAGAAGAGTGAGCATTTCCTTTGTTTAGCAAATATTATATAGTACTTACTATGTGTTGGATTCTTCTCTAAATACTTTGCAAATATTAAGTCATGTAATTCTCATAACAACTCTTTATAAACCCATTGATAGGGGCACTTGGGTGGCTTAGTTGGTTGAGCATCTGTCCGTCTTTGGCTCAGGTCGTGATCCCCGGGTCCTGAGATTGAGTCCCGCATTGGGCTCCCCACAGGGAGCCTGCTCTCTGCCTCTTTCTCTATGTCTCTCATGAATAAGTAAATAAAATCTTAAAAAAATAATAATAAACTAAGTGTGTTAACAGATGAGGATCTATAAAATAGATGTTAAGTAACTTATCATAGGAGCAGCAAAATGCACATAGCTTAGAAGGGGACAGAGCAAGAGTTCTAACCTTCAGTTGAATTATGCTGCCCAAAATAGTAGTAGGACATGAAGTCTCTGGCTTCATGGCAAATAAGAAGGTAGAAGTAGGGGATTCAATTGTATAGAACCTCAGAAGCAATTGTGATGACTTTGTCTTTTACATGGGTTGAGTTGGAAAGCCATCGGAGGATTTTGTTTAGAGGAATGATATGATTTAATGAAGGTTTTAAAGCTTACTCTGTTATGTTAAAAAGAGAATGCAGAGGAGCAAGGATAGAAGCAAGGAGATCAGTTAGGAGGTGAGTACAAGATCCAAGCAAGAGACAGTGGTGGCTTGGACTTGGGTAAGTTGTGAAAATGGTTTCATGAGAAGTGGTCAGATTCTGGATATTTATTTTAAAGGAGGTAAAGAAAAGAGTCAAGACTGATTCCAAGACTTTTGGCCAGGCAAGCGGAAGAATGAATTTGGCATTTACTGAGATGGTAAAAGACTGTAAGAAGAACAAGTCCTTGGGGGGCAGTGAGGAGTTGAGTTTTAGACATGTGTAATTTAGATGCCTACGGAACAGCTCAGTGCAGACATCAAGTAAGCAGTTAGATTTATGAGACCAAAGCTCAAGGATCAGTTTAGATAGAGCTATAAATCTGTGAGTTTTTAGTGCAGAGACTGGGTGCTTTAAAGCTATGAGACTGGGTGTGATCACTTAGGTAATATTTGTAGAAAGAGAAGAGAAGAGATCCAAGTAGTAAGCCTATGGACATTTCAACATTAAGAGAGTAGGGTGATGAGGAGAACCAGCCAAGACAGTAGTAACCAGATGGGTAGGAGGAAAAGTAGAAAAAGGTGATATCCCAGAAGCCGAATGAGGAAGATGTTTCATAGACCAATGCACATGCATGTGCATGCACACACACTCAAGTTTATGCACACACCTCCATGCACACCACATATCATATATGAATTTAGAATAATGGAGTACCAGCTACTTTTCTTTGCTGATTACTATAGTTTCTACTTGGAGGCAAAATTAATTGGAAAACCAGATTATTAAATAAGGTAGCTTGATAGGCAGAGAAACAAAACAAGGAGAATTCATTAGATCACCTTATTGGCTAGTTTAATCAAGTTACAATAACGCAAAGGTTCATCTCCATTATGGGACATATCTGCTCCTTGGACAACATATTCTTGGTCTGTTTCACAGCACCATTTCCCGTGGACAGCTCTTGAAAACACATGGCCAAGGTTTTCTCAACCGAGAGCTGCTTTTCTAGGTTTCTACCCTCTAGGGGACATATTCTTTCTTTAGATATGTTAATGTACCTCATCTTGTTTCTATTAAGTCTTGTCCTCAGAGTTCTTATACTTTTTGGTTTGGGGGAGGTAACTATTTCCTTTGATTAAAATGTGGACCTTCTACCAAGAAAAATATGTACATAAACCCTCAAAACTTTGTGTGCAATTTCAGAAGTCCATAAACTGGCTAAGAACTCCTACTTTAACTCTCAGAAGGTAAACTTCCCTTCTTTCAAATATTGAGCCTTCTTCCTCATTGCCTTCTCTGCCACTAACCAGTTACAAAGCTGGTTTATGATCAACACCATTGGATTTTTATGTGCAATTGTTTTTATAGTGAAGTATTTGTGGTACTTCAAAATGTAAAACCTCTTATCTAGAGAATGAGGTAGACCTTCATACCTTATTCTTTTCTGTATAAATGACTTTATAAGTGAACTTCTAGCATATGCATATGCGAAAACAAATTATGTAAGGCCCATGCTAGCCAGTTCTGCAATTTAGCCTTTAGTAGGGGTATGAAATCTTACTATAAGAAGCTACTGTTTAAACATTTAGATTTTATTAAAGGTTTGGAGGAAATAGAGCAAGTTTGAAAATATTTGCTTAAAGAGCAGAAAAAAAAAAAAAAAAAGATGTCCAGAAGATTAAGAACAATGCTCATCTGAACTTCACAGAAAGTGTCATGAGAGTGTCAATGATTAGAACTGATCAGATATTTGGCTGTCCTTTTCAACCAGAAGATGGATTTGAACCAGATTACCACATCCATGGTTTAGTTTTGAAGAGAGAGAAAAAAGCCAATTATTTGTCTCTTTGTTCAAAGGCCTTTTTTTTTTTGTATCATAGATCTCTGAACAGCTAGTAGAGAATCCAGCCTTTCACATCCATTAAGGTTAGCTCTGAAACTGTTGAATTTGATCTCTTCCATTTGCCATCTGGATACAGTAGAGAAAAAGCTATTCTGCATTGGGTTGCTGGACACCATCCAGAAAATAATATGTCAAGGGCATCAAAGGCTTGAGGCACTTGGTCCAGTCTGTCTAATGATCACAGGCAGGGTCTGCTCTCCAGTTTTGTAGAATGTTTTATTTTTGCAGTGACAATATATATCCCAGTAAAATAGATCACAAGGATTACTGCCAACTTGTCAAAGCTAGGATTCTTCCATCATAGACTTCAAAAAAGGACCAGATTTTAATTGGGCAAGGCTTGATTTCCAAAATTGAGGACGTTCCATCTCATTCCTGTCTATCTCCCCTTTCTTAGGGAGGGCACTTCATGTAAAGTGGGTTTTAATTCATAGATTGTTTCATCCCACCCCCAAACACCAAACTTAAAGTCTCCTTAAAGTTGACTTCATTTAAAGTTGTATTCCTTATCCTCTTTATAAGTGGGCCTAGTATCGGCCAGCTAATGACCATACTGGCAACTTTCCAGGAATCTGACAACCACATCTCATTATTCACACCAACTGGAGTCAATTGTGGCTGGATTTTTTTCTTTTTATTCTGTTATTTAAAAATGTGAATAGGAAGCAACAGCAAGCAATGGCATGTCGTTTGGTCTCCTCTGGGATTGGGGAGGAGCCTTGCATAATAGGACCTGTAATATTAGGGAGCATATGGCTGTGTTTTAAGGTAGCTGGAGGCCATCTAACTCTAAGCACTGATAAAGCAAGCTTTGGTTTGAATCTTTGCAGGATGTACTTAGGGATGAATTTAGTTTGTGCAATAGGCAAATCGTAGAACAGTTGCCATTTTGTCTCTTACACAGAGAAGGGATGGCAGGAAGAGTTGCCAAACCCTAACCACAGATGTGACTTTTTCCTCGTGGACAGGAATGGTCCCCAAGATGCACCCTAAAAACTAGGGCAGCTCCCAAATCTCCCATGCTGATGGCTGGAGAAGCCCTTGCTGGGGTCCAGCCAGCTTATTAAAGGGGCATCATGGACAGCAGGACTCCAGTTTTGTACCTTGTTCAGGTTATCCAGTATATCCAGAGTTATTTATTTTGCTCCAAAGCATACAAACTGTCCATACTCCCATTGTAATATTCAGGGACTCTACTCTCAAAATCTTCCTGTCCTTCTGTTCTCCCTTCAGCTCTGGGATTGAGAACAGCAAGTAGTTCTCCTAGATTAAGAAAAACAAACAAGGGGCACATGGGTGGCTCAGTCGGTTAAGCGGCTGACTCTTGATTTCGGCTCAGGTCTTGATCTCAAGGTTGTGAGAGCCCTGTGTCGAGCTCAGAAAGAAAAAGAAAGAAAGAATGAAAGAAAAAGAAAGGGAAGGAAGGAAGGAAAGGAAGGAAGGAAAAGAAGGAAGGAAAGGAAGGAAGGAAAGGAAGGAAGGAAGGAAGGAAGGAAGGAAGGAAGGAAGGAAGGAAGGAAGACAAAATCTCCTCCAAACCATAAATCAGGCAAAGCAAGGTTGCCAGTTCTTACAGCAGCATGATCCTGCTGAGCTTTGGGCACATACTGGTGGCTTCTATCTGTCTGGCCCTTTCAGGCTAGCCTCTCCCTTTCTGTACTCAGTGGCTTGTTTTTCCTCTAGGGTTTACCTGCTTTCAGATCCCCTTCCTGACTTAAACACAAAAACAACAACAACAATGGAAAGGCTATAATATCAAGTCATTATTAGAGCCAGACTTCCAGGCCCTGCCACCTCCTACCCAAGTTACTTAACACCTCAATGCCTTGATCAACTTATCTGTAAAGTAGAACTAGAAATAGTGTCTATGTCATAGGTGTGTTGTGATAGGCAAGTAAGGGCAGGGAAGAGCCTGGCATAGCTGGGTTCTTAATTTGTGTTTACCACTGTTGTTGGATTATTTGATGTATTTTAGTATAAATGGGTTTTTGGTTATTTTTACCTCAACCAATTATTTAGCATTTTAAGCCCTTTATTATTTATAGTAGATGAAAAGAGTTTGGGTTCTGCAGGAAGAATTTGGGGGTTAGCCAGCAGGAAAGGTTGCAGCATGGGGGATCCTCATGATCATACTGTTGGCTTGCTGGGTTTGGCACTGCGGCAGAGACCTTGTGTGGTGGAAAGAGTGAAGAGAACCAGATGCCCTGTTAGAAGAGGAGCTCCTGGAGAGCAGGGTTTTGACCTGTTCATTCACCTTTGTCTTACCAGTATCTAGAACAGTGCCTGGCCATCTCCTCCTCAGTTCATTTGTTCACAAATTCATGTGATTAAAAAAAAACCAACAAAACAAAACAAAAACCAAATTTATCTTTTACCTTTTGTTCTTTAAAACATTTTTTTCTTTCTCTGACTGCCATTATTTATCCAGACCTCTTCTTAGTTTTAAAGAATCCTCTCTCGGTGAGCTTGGTAGGAGGCAGAACCACTTCCATCACTAAGGAAGCTTAAGGAGAGAGTCCTCCATTTCTCTGCCCTCAGGTAGAATGAGCAAGGAGAGGCACAGGACACAAATTCCAGTATTAGTTCTCACCTTCCTTGGCCTTTGGATCTTACAGAGGGGAGGCCAAAAGAGGAAGGGGTAGAGGATGAGCTTAGTTGTGGCAGTGGGATAGGCCACCCAGTCAGTATCCAGGGTCAGTGGCAACATCCTAGCTGGTTGTTTCTGTTAGCTAGTCTTCTACTTCAGTTAGCCCCAGTTGATTTGCTGCTCATAGTCAGAAATTCTGAGTAGTCACACATGGCTTCAACTCTAGATCTTGTCCTCACAGTTGCAGAGCTTCACAAATGTTACCTTTCAGCGCCCCACTTTCTAAAACCCACCTACTGATACCCCCCAACATCCCCCCCTCACTTCATCAGGCACTCACATGCCAATCACCTTCCAACTCTAACACCTCCCCCAGCCTGTTGACCTGACTCCTTTCTCATGGTCTGCCACCCCACTCCAGTGACCCACTCCAGTGGGTCGGTCATCATAAATCACTCCTTTGCAAAAATTCTCAATCCTTTTGCAGTGTCTCCCTCTGCTGAGTGCACTCAACAAAACCCAGCTGACTTCTCTTCACTTCCTATTTTTAAATTCTTGAGGAACCTCTATACTGTTTTTCAAGTGGCTGAACCAGTTTGCATTCCCATTAACAGCCTTAAGAGGGTTCCTTTTTCTCCACTTCCTCACCAACACTTATTGTTTCTTTTGTTTTTGATTTTAGCCGTTCTGACTGGTGTGAGAGAATATTTCATTATGATTTTGATTTGCATTTCCCTCATGATTAATGATATTGAGTATCTTCATGTATCCATTGGCCTCTTTCATTTCTGACTTTGTTTATTTGAGTCCTGTCCTCCCCCCCCGCCCCTTTTTGATGAGTTTGGCTAAAGATTTATCAATTTTGTTGATCTTTTCAAAGAATCAGCTCCTGGTTTCATTGTTATGTTCTCGTGTTTAGTTTCTATTTTGTTCATTTCTACTCTAAGCTTTATTATTTCCTTTCTTCTACTGGTTTTGGGTTTTGTTTGTTCCTGTTTTTCTAGCTCTTTTTTTTTTTTTTTTTTTTCTAAGATGTTTTATTCATGAGAGATACTGAGAGAGAGGCAGAGACATAGGCTGAGGGAAAAGCAGGCTTCTCATGGTAAGCCTGATGCAGGACTCAATCCCAGGTACCCCTTTAGCTCCTTTTGATGCAAGGTTAGGTAATTTTTTTGAGATTTTCCTTGCTTCTTGAGGTAGGTGTGTATTGCTATAAAAACCAATAAATAGAAATCTGTAGCACTGCTATACACTAATAATGAAACAGCAGAAAGAAATTAAGAAAACAATCCCATTTACAATTACACCAAAAAATAATAAAATACCTAGGAATAAACTGAACCAAGGAGGTGAAAGATCTATACTCTGAAATCTATAAAACGGTGAAAGAAATTGAAGATGATACAAAGAAATGGAAAGATATTCCATGCTAATGGATTGTGAGAACAAATATTGTTAAAAGGTCTATAGTACCCCAAGCGATCTACACATTTAATGCAATCCCTATCAAAATACCAACAGCAAATTTCACAGAACAAATAATCTTAAAATTTGCATGGAATCACAAAAGATACTGAATAGCCAAAGCAATCTTGAAAAAACAGAATTGGAGGTATCACAATCCCAGATTTCAAGATACACTACAAACATATAGTAATCAAAACAGTATGGTACTGGCACAAAAATAGACACAAAAATCTATAGAATGGAATGGAGAGCCCAGAAATGAACCCATAGTTATAATGATCAGTTAGTCTTCGACAAAAGCAAGAATATTCAATGGGAAAAAGACAGTTTTTTCAGCAGATGGGAAAACTGGACAGCAACATGCAAAAGAATGAAACTGGACCATATACAAAAATAAACTCAAAATAGATTAAAGACCTAAATGTGAGACCTGAAACCCTAAAAATCCTAGAAGAGAGCACAGATAGTAATGTTCTCTGACATCAGCTATAGCCACATTTTTCTATAATGTATCTCCTGAGACAAGGGAAACAAAAGCAAAAATAAACTATTGGGACCACATGAAAATTAAAAGCTTCGCACAATAGAGGAAATAATCAACAAAACAAAAAGACAAAAGACAACCGATTGAATAGAAGATATTTGCAAATGACGTCTGATAAAGGGTTAGTATTCAAAATATATAAGGAACTTATACATGTCAACACCGAACACCCCAAATAATCCAAATAAAAGTGAGCAGAAGACATGAACAGATATTTCTCCAAAGAAGACCACATTGTGAAGTGGGAATAAAAGCAAGGTCACAGGGCAGCCCTGGTGGCGCAGCGGTTTAGCCCCGCCTGCAGCCCAGGGCGTGATCCTGGAGACCCTGAATTGAGTCCCACGTCGGGCTCTCTGCGTAGTGCCTGCTTCTCCCTCTGCCTGTGTCTCTGCCTCTCTCTCTCTCTCTCTGTCTCTATTAATAAATAAAATCTTTAAAAAAAAAAGCAAGGTCACAGAAATTTTTTTTTTACAGAAATGTATTATATGATCCCAATTTTGCTTAAAAATGTACCCTACATGTGTAAAATTTTTCGTATTTTTTTAATGAAAGTATGTGTGTAATATACTCCAGTCTTTTTTTTTAAATGAGATTTAAAAAAATTTTTTATTTATTTATGATAGTCACACAGAGAGAGAGAGAGAGAGAAAGAGGCAGAGACATAGGCAGAGGGAGAAGCAGGCTCTATGCACCGGGAGCGCGACGTGGGATTCGATCCTGGGTCTCCAGGATCACGCCCTAGGCCAAAGGCAGGCGCCAAACCGCTGCGCCACCCAGGGATCCCTATACTCCAGAGTCTTAATACATTTTCTTTAGTTGGGGGTAATATGAAGAAGGAAAGAATTTTTTAAACTTCTTTTTCATGTATACATGATTTGACTTTTTAAAAATCTAATAAAGTGAAGAGGAAGAAAATATGACATTATGGCCTGAGGTCCAGGAGTGCAGAAATGCACCAATTCTTCTTCAAACTTCAGGTTTCCTTCTCTAGGAGATTCCAAGGGATCGAGATAGATAGATAGATATAGATAGATAGATAGATAGATAGATAGATACATACATACATACATACATACATACATACATCTGGAGAGTGGCATATGAGAATTAAATTACTATTTTATTATCAACTCAGCATGGGCCCCATACGCCAATGTATAGTTCTGGTAATCTTGATTAGACCAAGACTCTTGGTCTAAACCCAGACCTGAACATTGAGATGTGAATTACCAGCTGACTGAGGTAGGATGCCAGAGATGGACATTATCTCCTGAATGAAATTGAGACAGTCTAGGGAGCCAGGCTTGGCTCCGAGATACTCTTGTGGGGATGAAACAAAGGGCAAGACTCCTCTGGAAACAAACATGGCTGGGTCATGGTCCTTGAAGTTAATCAGTTCAAGGAGCAGATCTTTGATCCAGGTAGAGAATGAGAACAGGGGAAGAAAGGAGGTTCTCCTTTCAGTGAACATTACTTGTCATAGCAGCAGAAAGTTTGAAAACTGCTGCTATGAGGTGAGTAAGAATAGAAAACCAGGGAAAACAGAGATGAAATTGGAGAAACCAGAGGCTAAAGTATCAAGGCAATGCAGCTTCATAAAAATCAAGAGAGAGTGTTTGAAAGGATGATAATAAACAGTGTCAGTTGATAGATTCAAAGAGATCATTGAAGGGCAACAAGATGGAAAAAGCCATTGGATTAAACGATTAGGGGATCATTATTGGTTTTAGAGAAGTTTTAGTGAGTTGGTGGGTGAGAAGTTGGGGGGTGTAGATTATGGGGCATTAAGGTGGTGGTGGAGTATGGGGTTCTCATACCAATATTTAGGAAGAGCAGAATAAAGGGAGCAATAACTCCAGATAGGGGTAGACCCCTTTATATTTCTACACAGTAGGAAAGACTGTGTAAAGAGATAAAGATTAAATGTGGAAAATAGAAAACTTGATGGAGAAATAGTCTGAAGAACAGAAGAAAGGACCAAATCAGCACTATGGGAAACTATTGGTCTCAGAGGGATTTTTCTCTTTGAAACCAAAAGAGAAGATGGTTATCTACATGGAAATATTTGGAGATATAGAGAAGATATATGACATACCAAACTCAGTAAAGCAAGAACCGAGGTCATCTGATAAAAGGAGGGAAGCTCCTTGGGGCTTTAGTGGACTAGAGATTTAAAATTCTCTCTAAGGAAAAAGGACCAGTGAATTAGCTGGGCTTGGTACAGTCGTCATTGGACTGTAGAGTTTTCAAGGGCAGAGACTGTTTTTTATTATTCTTATATCCCCACTGCTTAGCACAATGTTCAGTGCATGATTAGTGCTCAATAAATATTTGAATGGATGGTCTGCTATGTAGTATGTGCTTATTGAAAGTTTATTTTATTGAATTAAACTACACTTGATCCCTAATCCCCAGGTTAGTTAAATATAATCATTAAACTAAGCCTATAACAGTCTATGGTTTGGAAACAGGATTTAATTAAGTAGATGGTACCCTTTTTATACACCCCAAATTTTTTGTGTTGGCTTTCTGCAGGATGAGGGTTAGCAGTGGTATTTTGCTTTGGCATGTGAATGAAAGGGTGAGTTGTTACACCTAGCACATATTATTCTGCTGCTTTTGGCTCTGGAATCTGGCCCAAGTTCAGAAATGCCATATTTGGGCTCATATTTGCAGCCCCTGAGGAATCTGCATCTTCCTGCTTTTTGTGTCCTCATCTGAATGTTCCAGTAACTTTGAGATAGTTCAGTTATTCCTGTTTAAAACTGAATGACTAGCATGTGTGTTAGAGAGGCTTGGGAACCCATGTTAGGAATCCTGAATCAGATGTGATAAGT
The DNA here is from genome assembly GCF_003254725.2 of Canis lupus dingo. Taxonomy (NCBI): domain Eukaryota; kingdom Metazoa; phylum Chordata; class Mammalia; order Carnivora; family Canidae; genus Canis; species Canis lupus. Next base: position 56,390,496 of record NC_064259.1, on the reverse strand, counting down.
GAACATCAAGATTCCAGATTTAATGGCATATGCCTTTTCTTCGGTAAAAGACTTTGAAGAGAAAGGAGGACAGAGACTGCTTGAAAAAGAAAAAAAGACTTCCACTTTTTTATTTTTCTATGAGATAAAAAGGAAACTGGTGATGAAACTGCCATCCAATAATCCTATAATGAGCACCTGTGGTATGTAGAAAGCATCTCCTTAAAATGAAGCTTTTAATAAAATGCAACTTGGCATTTTACTTGGCATTGGGAAAAGTTTTTTGCTATCCTTTATTTAAAAAAAAAATAGCATGATCTTGTTTTGACTTTAAATCAGTGAACTAATACTCCAAATTGATCATTGTCTAACAAAGGGATGTTGAAATGATCCTGATGCTAAAACATGTATTTTTCCTCACCTTATCAGTTCACCTCAGGAGTTAGATGTTTTTTTTCATTATTAATGGGGACACTAGTAGGACCAAAGCATTTTTCTCCACATTGCTTTTGGTAGTTAGGAACTGTCACAGTGGAAGCCCTGGCCCCTTGAACCACAGCAGCAGCAGGTGAGCAGTGGAGGAACTCAGTTTCAAAATATTTTGTTTTAAGAGATTCTTTGTCATGTTGAAGTCGTCACATAACATCTGATGTTGATTTTGAGATTTTTAATTTATGCTTTTTAAAGATTCGGATTAAAAAAAAACATAAACACATTTCCACTTGGTTTTCTCATAAATCTCTCCATGTAACTCAAAACATCCTGATCCTGCAGTGTTCTCCTATGAGTCTGCTCCTGTCAGATAGGTGTGCTCCTGGGTGCCTGGTGGGGGCAGGGGCACGCACTGCTTCTCTTCCAGGAAAGGAGATACCAGAATTTTCACTGCGCTGTAGGTTAGACACACTCAACCTAAGGACCTAAGGCATACCTGGTCAGAAATCCAATTGGATTTATACTACAAACTCCCTGTATACTTGTGAATGCCTCTTTAGCAGTGCATTGTTAAAAAAATAAAATATCAGAAAATTATCACATGAAATCCACTTTAAACCTTAAGTTAAGATCACTTGCATTCTAAGGAGAACTAAACAACTTTATAAGGAGTTCACAAAAATAATTTTTTCAGCACATTTTATCTGAAGAGTATATTATTATAGATTCAACTAAAATTGCAGCATATGAAGAATTTAGAAAATTGTTGTGATGATTGTGGGTACTGTTAACACTTGCTTAGGTAACCCAGGAGGGGATATTCTTTTTTTTTTTAATTGGAGTTCAATTTGCCAACACATAGCATAACACCCAGTGCTCATCCCATCAAGTGCCCCCCTCAGTGCCCGTCACCCAGTCACCCCACCCCCGCCCACCTCCCTTTCCACCACCCCTTGTTCGTTTCCCAGAGTTAGGAGTCTCTCATATTCTGTCTCCCTTTCTGATATTTCCCACTCATTTTTTCTCCATTCCCCTTTATTCCCTTTCACTATTTTTATGGGTCCCCGGTAGCTCGCCTTGCTCGTATAGTGGTTAGGAAGGGATACTCTGATAATATCCTGCTGGTCTTGGTAAATGCTCTTGCCTCATCGTCTTCTCCCCTGGGCTACTGAGTGCCATGGAACTTAACGCCAGACTTGCAGCTCCTGCATTCTATAAGCTCATATAGTCAGTGTTCACTTCTACTTTATTCAAACACATGGATTGAACCGCCACCCTGTTGCTGCTGGGAATAAAAACATAGTTCTCACTGTTGAGGATTTCGCTGGCTGGTAAGGGGAGTTGACATGTAGGATAAGTAAATTACATACAACCGTGTGCTATACCAGAGGGAGAACAAAGAATTGTAAGCGCTTATAGGGGATAAGTAGCTCACCTTTCCTTGGGAAGGTGGAGAACACTTCACAAACTTGGTGACATCTGAACTGGGTCTTAAAAGAGAAATTGAAATATGTTGGGTGGAGAAAGGCATACCAGTCAGAAAGAACCAAACGTGCAAAGGCTTAGGGTTTTAGAAAGAGTATGGCTTCTTCAGGGCAGTGACAGAAGTCTTGCAACTCATGGAATGGAATGGTGGAAGGAAAAAGCTGTCAAAGTAGACCTGGGCCTTAGGAACTCAGAGTGCTGGTGGGGTGGGGGCTAGCAAAAATGTAAAACTGATGGAAACTGAGAGAACTTGCGAAAAATACCTTGTTTGTTACATAGATCATCTAATAGGTAACTGGTCAAATTTTTTTTTTTTTTTTTTTTTTTTTTTTTGCGGCAATACTGTTTTTCTCTTTCTTAATTCTCATCAGGATGGAAAATAAACAAAATCCCTTCCATGGATCTCAATCAATGACATTTCAACAGTATCATCTTTACCAGTGGGGGTTCCTCCTATCCACACAAAACAGCTCTCCATTCTCTTGATACAGACATTTCTCGCTCTTCTTCCCTAATGGATGGTTCAGGCATGAGTAACTATGATTTTTTGGTGGTAATATCAAAACAAAAGTCAGTGTCATTTTTCACAAAAATGTCAAATTGTTCGCCAATTTTGTCAGGCAGTCATTTGTGATACCAAGTGTTTTATCATTAATAATTTCTCGGTATAGAGTAATTGGTTATAAAAATAGATGGAAAAAATCCATTTCAACGTACACTTTCAAACCATGTGATTGAAGTTATTGAAAATTAAAGTGATAGTCTAATTATTTACACTGATTATTTTACCTATGAGAATTTAGTCATAGAGGAGAACTATGTACAACATAAAAAACTCCCAATTAGGGGAGAAGAGTCCCAAAAACGCAGAGGTAAATTGCATTTAAACTCATTACAGTTTGAGCCCGAGTGCTGATTTTGTGGTGGAGTTGTTGAAAACTATAATTTTGAGTCAAAGCATATTTACAGGACAAAAATATACCCATATAAAAGTATAAAATATGTAAAAATATATGAAGTATATAACAATAATAGAAGAGTTGAAAGTTTATTGGAAAACAGTGTTTACTGCAAAAGAAACATGAACAGTACTCAGTGAATAAAGGCAGGTTTTTGGAGCGTTGGAAATGAAGCTAAAATATAAAAGAGAATAATTGTTTTTGGTTTGTACATTCACAATTTAATTACTCTAAAAATGCACAAATTCCAAATGAAATCATTGGACTTGGAAACCAAACTTCATTTTGTTGCAGTTAGCTGCATTATCATATAAATGAGACACATGTTTCTTCAGCTTATGCAATAATCCATGATGAGACAATTTAATAACAGAATGAAAACAATGTCATCAATTTATGTAAACAATCAGAAAAGGAAAGGCTATCTTGATTAAAGAGACATTCTTGAATTTAATAGGCATAAGGAGACAACTGACTAAGGAATGGAGAATTATTTTATATATACACAAGCATAGAGTATATGCAAATAAGAACCATGATTGGGCCTCTAAACATGAATAGAAAATTTAATGTGGTGGCAAAGTTTTAGAGGAGCAGTACTTGATTGTGCAAAATTCTAAGGTTTATTAGTGAGTGTGAGGTATTGAAAACTCTGAAATGCCCCCAGTACTGACACCTCTTTGACCACACAGTCCCTTGCATCTACATATAGATTGCCATTTTTTTTTGAAACTTGTTTAAGAGAAGGGGTGCCTGGCTGGCTCAGTTGGTGGAGCAGGGGATTCTTGATTTTGGGGTTGCAAGTTTGAGGCCCTCTTTGGGTACAGAGATTACTTAATGAAATCTTTAAAAATAAAACTTTTTTAAGAGGCTGAAAGCTATGTCATTCAGTAAGTTATGTGGGATGTCAAAAATATGTTGGGCTATTTGTTCTCTAACTATGGGCTGTCATCAAGCGCTTCCAGAGATTATTCATACAATCTTTCTTTTTTTTTTTTTTTTTAGATTTATTTATTTATTCAGAGAGAGAGAGAGAGAGGCAGAGACACAGGCAGAGAGAGAAGCAGGCTCCATGCAGGGAGCCTGATGTGGGACTCGATCCCCAGTCTCCAGGATCACACCCCGGGCTGCAGGTGGTGCTAAACCGCTGCGCCACTGGGGCTGCCCCATACAATCTTTCAAGCATAAAGAGGGATAGTGAATTAATGATTGGCTGATACTGACTTCCTAATGTGAATTTTTCCCTCTCTCTCCCCCACGTTTATTTATTATATTCAAGGCATTTTAAGAATTTTTTTTCTAAAAAGCTTCAAAGAGAAATTATGGACACATTCACTTTGTCTCTAAAAGTAAAAGAAATTGTTTTTATAATCTAAGAAAATCTATATCTCAAAACCATTTGGGCTGGGGTAATTATGCCCAAAAGAAATCTGTCAAGGTTTCAAGGAAATTAAAAAAAAAAAAGTCTTTTGGAGGAGAACAATAGATCATAGCAGCTCAATAGTGCATGTCCTACTACTTAATCAATAAATGGCACACGATATTTTTATTGAGAATATAGTACTTGCTAAGTTTAAATTTGCATTTTTCTGAGTGTTTACAGCATAAGGAAAATTTCAAAACTACTGTTCATATGTAAGAAATAAATGGAGCAGAGCAAACCATGTACAATAATTTTACAAAATCAATGCAAGTATAATCCTAGAAACTCAGTTTTCCCAGAACAAAGTAACAACAACTTCATCTATTTGTTTGTCGTGATCTATGCAAAAATGCTTCCTGCATTCAGCACCACTATCTATGTGTCTGTGGTCTGATCAGTCCCAATAGCCAATGACGAATGCTTATATTCTACAGCTGCGTTGCCCCAGCAGATTACAGATCCTGAAAAACTCACCGTATCAGTTCACTACATTAGCCAAGTCTTTAATTTCCTAAAGTCACCATAGCAAAGTGCCACAGGCTGGATAGTTTAAAACAACAGAAATTCACTCTCTTACAGCTCTGGTATCAGCAGGACCTTGCTCCCTCTGAAGGCTCTAGGGAAGGATTCTTGCTTGACTCTTCCAGCTTCTAGTGGTTCCCTGCAATCGTTGGCATTCCTTGACTTGTAGCTACATCCCTTCAGTCTCTGCCTCCAATGTCATGTGGCCTTTTCCCCTCTGTGTCTCTCCTCTTCTCATAAGGACACCAGTCATGGATTTAGGGCCTACCTTAATCCAGTATGACTTTGTCGTAACTGACTACATCTGCAGGGGTCCATTTCCAAATGAGGTCACATTCTGAGGTTCAGGTGGACATGAGTTTGAGGGAGATATATTCAACCCACTACATCAAGCAAAAGAACTACTCTTAATTTGATCTTATCTAGAAGAATGTCAATTGTCATGTAAAACTTTTTTTGTTGTTGTTCATTTCAGGCTTTAAATTATAAATACTAAAGACTACTCTTGTCATTTCAGTTGAATGTGATATTGGCTCTAGTGCTAGGATGATTAGTGAAAAATAGCATGTCATAAAATGTTAAATTTAAATATTAACCCCCAATTTCTCATAGGATTTCTCATTTGCTTAATTAAGGCTCATTCATGGAGATATGTGCCCCCACGATGTCTAAGTAATTTATATGTATGTAAAGTCCAATGATGAGGATTTTATAACTAAATTCAGGTATTTGGAGTTGACCCTGTAGGAAAGGACGAGCCAGTGGAGATTCATATTTCAAAAAGATATTTTGGGTCGTCAGATCAAAGCTACTGAACAGATGAGATGAATGGGGTTTGGACCACACTAATGGGGATGGAGAAGTGAAATTGTATTGAATAACATCCTGATGACTTAGTAATTGACTAGATGATGTTAATAATAATAGTTAATATTTTTTCCAGTTTTATCAAGATATACTTGATGTATAACATTGTGTATAACATTGTGATGTTAACATTGTGTAAGGCATACAACATGATGATTTGATGCATGTATACACTGGGAAAGATAACCACAAGAAAGTTAAGACATCTGTCACCTCACATAATTGTAATTTTGTGTGTATGTGTGTGGTGGGAACACTTAAGATCAAGCATAGATAATATTTATTGAGCACTTTCTATGTGTCAGATCCATTCTAAGCACTTTTTGTGTACCAAGTTATTTAATTCTTGCAATAATCCGGAAGTAGTACTACTATAATGTTGATTTCAGATGAAGAAACTGAGGCACAAATTCTTGTCAAAGATCACGTACCTAGTAGTGGGAGGAGCCAGGATTTTTAACCCACAGGATCTGGTGAGCAAAAGGAAGGACTCAGGGGTGATTCTTGAGATTGGGAGGCTGAGTAGAAGCTTGTGTCATTAGCCAGGACGGAGATACAGAAACACAGCAAGTCCAGGGGCAGGGTGGGGGCAGGGAGTTTGACTGGAAGGTTGTGAGTCAGTACATTTGGTTTTGGACATAATACTAAGTTGGAAGAGCTGTGGGTGGGAAATCCAAATGGATATGCCAATGGATAGTTTGTTCTAAGTACTAGAATAATATTTGTTAAAATTAATCTTTTAAATGTGTTAAAATCAATCTTTTAAAAAAGAAAAGACTGCTTTAACATGTACATTATGCAGCTGTAGTAAAAGAGAGGGGAAAAACAGTGATCCTGTGTCCCAGCTCCTAAAAAAGGAAAAGTGGTTTTAACAGGGTGAGATTCTTTGAAGTAGCGTATCCTCTTGTCATCCTCTCTACATTAAGTTAGGAAAGTAAATGACTGGCTATCCTACGTGTAACTTTGTGACGCTTTTCAGCCAAGCAGAAAGAAGAGAGGCATTCGTGAATAATTCATACCTACCCTATCATGAGTGAATTTCCTTCGTTACCAACTCCCCTCATGCTCCCACCCTTTGCGCCAGGTTCCACCAAATATGCCCCCGCTTTGCTCTAACCACGGGGTATTCCAGTTCAAACCCAGCGGTTTATGGGAACTGCTTTTGTTGAAATCATTAAAGAAAGAAAGGCCTGTGAATTCTCTTTCCGAAGCACCGCCTGTTTTCTGTGTCATTTCAGCCTCATTAATCAGCGCTGCGGCAAGGTAGACATTGTGCTGTGTATTTTACTGTCCCCAGCACAGCAGCTCCTGCGTCTCTGCCCCCAGGCCGACGCATTGGGGAAAAAGAGGGAGGGAAACCATCAATCTTCCCAGTTGCACATGTCAGCAGTGATTCCTTCCCCCTTCCTGTTGGCTGTCTCTCTCACCACCTGTGTTTAGAATTAGCATTGAAGCTGCTGCCCAGATGAATAAGAACCACTGTCCCTGTCACCTGCCCTGGTATGGACCACCACTTCTGAATGAAAACAAGGAGTACATAGGGCAATTATCTTTATACTGTGAACAGTGCAGGAGAGAGAAGCACATATCCCCTTAGAAGTTCACTAAAGCCTAAAATTCAAGCAGGTTTTAGGTCATACATTCTAGAAGGTAGCATCATTGACTGGATCAGAGGGGTAAAAGCAAATAGTTTCCTGGTGCCTTGCTGTATTTTCATAGTCTCCCTCTAAGTGTATACAGCTGAGGTTCATCTAGCTAGGTTCAAGTCCACTATTCACTAGCTATGCACTGTTCACTGGGCCCCTCTGTGCCTCAGTTTCTTCATCTGTAAAGCAGAGATGATAATACTACCTACCTACCTCATATGGTTTTTTGTGAGGATTAAGTGAGATATTACATTCACAGCTCTTGCTACAGTACTTTGCACATTAGAAGCACTCAATACATGTTAGCCATTAATTATCATCGTTAACCTCATTGTTCAAATAATAAAACTGGAGTTCTGAGAGATTAAACAATTGGTGTGATTCATAGGTGGTGCAGGAGGGATTTGAACCTGGCACTCCCAATTCCCCAAACTGCCTTTTCTGTTCTACTGCTGTTTCCATCCAGTTCCATCTTAAAAATAACTCATGTGCTAGCTTAATAAATCACTTAACTTTATTTCTTTATTTCCTATCGTATAAAACGAGAATGGTAATAATGGACATTCCTGTTAGAACGAGCCTCTTATAACTTCATGTCAATTAATATAATCAGGCTGTATGCATACAACTATTTTTAAAATTTGGCTACAGAAAGTGTTCTTGCCCTTAGAAAGTTAAACAATGCAAAAGTATCAAAAAGGAAGTCACCTGGGGTCACAACCACTACTGTTAGAGGGTGTATTCTCCCTCCTAGTCAGAACTCATCTACTTAACGTTTACGCAGAACCCTGGTGGGCTGAGCATTGTTCTTGGACCTCGAGGGGCCTGCTATTGTTACTCCCGGTTTCCTATGGGGATGTCCTGTGATTTGCAGGAGGGAATACACTTAAATAATGTAGGGAATGCCAGGTATCCTTACAGTCTTGTGTAAGTATTTCTTTAGGACAGGGACGCCTGGGTGGCTCAGCGGTTGAGCATCTGCCTTTCGCTTAAGGTTTGATCCCAGGGTCAGGAGATCAAGTCCCATATCGGGCTCTCTGCGTGGAGCCTGCTTCTCTCTCAGCCTATGTCTCTGTCTCTCTCACTCTGTGTTTCTCACGAATAAATAAATAAAAATCTTAAAAAAATAAAAGTATTTCTTTAGGACAGATTTCTATTCATTGAATGGTTGGGTCAAAATATATAGACACTTAAAATTTTGACCTCAATAAATGGTCAGATAACTTATGGAGAGCTTACTATATGCCAGGCACTAAGCACTTTACACTAATAAACATGTCACAGTCTCCCCCACCCTCGCCCTACAATCCACCCATTTTATAGATGCTCATGGCCAGACAAGTAACAGGGCTAGGACTTTAACCCAGGCAACCTGGTGCAAGCCTGCTTGGTACCATGGTTAATAACCAAATGTTATCGTAGTCCTATTTTACTGCTTGACTTTGTCATTTTTGTAATTTATTCTGAAGTCAAGAGAACCATGTGGGCTGTCAGAAGTGTCTGAATGCAAGCAAATGTGTTCAAAACAACCCTGGGAATTCGATCAGTCTACGGGCTGGATGATGGGAAAGGGAGCCAGGGGTGGCTGCAGAGTGAGACTTCCTACTCTCAGTAGTGGTCAGGAGAGCAACAGAGATTCTTTTTTGGAAGGGGCTATCTTTATGCCAGGAAAATAACTTTAGAAATTTTTTTTCTCCACTTATAGGGTGATACCTTGCAAGAAATTCACACTATGTCCCTCCCAAAGGTTCAGAACACTTGGGTTAGTCATGGAGTTATTTCCTATACCAGGTATAAGAATTTCTAGCATCCCTGCTTCATGTAGCCAGCACCATCTGTTGTTTGCCTGGGTTTTGGTCAACTGAGTAACCATAAGACCTACCAACAACTGCTTGAGTATTGAATTCAGACTCCCTCATAGGGATCAGAAGGAGTTAGAGTTTTCCAGGCAGGAAAATGGGTGGAAAAGAACACTCTGTGCAGAGATCATTTGGTTTTCTACCCGTTACAATTCTGATGTCAGCATCTTCTTAGTGGGATTATTTTCTTGGTAAAGGCCAGGCTTCATATGCTTCCTGAATCCCTGAGTCATAAGCCCCAGTCCCTTGGGTTCCAGCCAATGGAACTGGACATTGCCAAGTCAGTCTACCTAGGCATCAGAGATGGTGTGCTCACTGTTACAGCTGTCTTTTCTCACCAATGTAGAAGTTCTAACTGAGTAAGGGACAGGTAAGACTAGGTAGGGAGAGATAGGTAGGGGGCTATGGAATCAGGCTCATGGAAATCTCAAAAATGCTGAGGTGTAAGGAAACCAGAGACAAGGGAACAAACCAGACCACTCTGCCCTGGGTGTGTCTGGAGGAGGTGTCTTTTTTTATATGACAGTCACCTGTAACCAACAAAGAATAACAAGACCCTAAGAAGAAGTAAGCCATTAAAGAGGTTATCACCAGTCCTTTCTCAAATCCAGACATCACAAGAATGATAAGGCCACAAGTTCCCTAGTCGGTTCTGAATAAAAGACCGTCAGTGGAGGCCCACGTTGGCAGCACTGTCGGGACCCCTCTCACTCCTGAGCACTTTTTCTGTATCCTTACTTAATAAAATTCTATCACTTTACTCGCTCTCCTTTGTCAGTGAGATTCTTTGACTCTGTGAGACAGGAACCTTGCTCTCCGGCTTCATAACCTCACCTTCATAATCTGCTAGCCTTCCTGGTTGCCAAATGTGAGATCAGAACTGCCTGATGCCCAAATGGCCTCTGACCATGAATTAATTAGTAAATAACTGTCTCAGGGGTTTTACTTCCTTGAAATGTAAATTATAAGCAAATGAACTTACTTTTCACATTTTTATAGTTTCTGTGTGTGTGTTTCCTAGCAGGTTGGCGACTTTGGAGGATAATTACTTAATACTTGGCTCTGAACAGTGCTTTTTCTATCTTGGCCATACGGTAGAATCCCCTGGGGAGCTTTTAAAACTCCCAGTGCTCATGCTAAATCCCAAGATGATTAAATACGAATCTCTGAGGATGAGACCAGGCATCAGTATTTTCTAAAGCTCCCAGGTGATGACTGTGCAGCCAATATTGGGAACTATTGGCTTGGACAGTATCTTCTTTCTTTCGTCCATAGCATGTTCATCTGTACTTCATTTAATGTAGTTGAAGTGAATTTTAAGAATTGATATTGGTACCCCCAAACCCCTCTCAAACTGGAACAATCACCTGAATCACTTGGAAGGCTTATCAGAGCCCAGATCGTGTAACTCTTATTTCTTCTGGGATAAGCCCACTCTTAGAATTTCTAGGTTAGTAGGTCTGGGTGGGGCCCAGGAATATGCATTTATAACAAGTCCCCTGTTACAGTTATGTTGCGGGTACCAGGGAACACACTGTGACAGCATCTGCTCCAGTGCCTTCTTTCTGCCTTCCCTGTGCTCTGCTCTTTCCCAACCATTTTTGTGGCCCGGGGAGCCTGTCTTCAGGGCGGTTCATGCTGTCAATATCCATCTTAGGAAATGGATGCTTGAGCAAACTTTAGCATACTGCTCCGCCTTCAGGTAGTCATGCAATCTAATTTTAAAAGTCTACTTCTTATACAAATGCAACGTCCTCCTTATTCCAGATCACCCATCTTAAGCCCTTTGTATATCAAAATCAGAGGTACCACTGAGTAGGATTTTGGTGTCCCAAAATGGGGCTTGGGTTTCACTTTCCTAAATAAATATTTTTATGAATGATGTTTAGGTAGAGTTGAAATGATGATGTTAAACCCATTTGTCAGGAATACTGTGGGCTCAATAAGGCTTCAATGGACTGCCTTTCAGGGACTTAAAGAATTGAGTTTCTGAGTTTCAGAAAACCGATGTTTAAACAAACTCTTAGAACATAACTTGTTCAGGTACCAAGTATAACTGGAACATTTGGTTCATTTTGTTTATAGCTATTTTGCCCTTTATATTCTGAAGCCAAAGTGGGCCGGGGGAAGATTTGTCATTTATACCACTAACATTTATTAGGTGCTCACAATGTACCTGGCACTGCTATATATGGGGGATATAAAGATGAAAAAGACACCGCCTGCCCTAGAGGAGCTCATATTCTAGGTAGGAAAACATTTTCTAAGCAAATACGAAAATATTTACCAAGTTGCCAGTGTGATATGTGCAATAATGAAGAACTAATGAAGGAGGGATCTGTTCTGCCCTGGGAGTGGGTGGAGACAGAAAAGGGGCAAGGGAGGGAGGAGAGAGAGACAGAGGTAGGGGGAGAGGGAGAGAGAAGGAGAGAAAGAGGAAGAGAAAGGAAAAGAATGAGGGAGGGGGATGGGGGGCTGACTGTGTGTTTGTGTGTGTGTGTGTGTGTGTGTGTGTGTGTGTGTGTGTATGTGTTAGGGAGAAGAGAAGATGTGTTTGAGAGGTTTCTAATCAGGGAGAGAGTGTTAGACCTTGAAGACCTAGGGGATTTGCCCAGTAGAGAAAGGGGTGAAAGGCATCCAGGGTGATGGAACTGTCTGAATGCAGATGGGAATGAGCTTTTAAGGACTGCCAAGTAACCAGGTCAGCTCCTCACAGAGGATGATGGAGGATGACTGGGAACCGCATTCCTGGCCACATAGAGTTTGAACCTTAACCCAGAAGAAGGGAGAAGACTTATGCACAGAGCTAAGTCAGCATATATGGTGTTTGCATTGTTATCTCAGACCTTTTTATTATTTTATTTATTTATTTATTTATTTATTTATTTATTTATTTATTTAAAAGATTTTATTCATTTATTCATGGGGGGTGGGGGGAGCAGAGACACAGGCAGAGGGAGAAGTAGGCTCCTTGCAGGGAGCCCGACATGAGACTGGATCCTGGGATTCCGGGATCAGGCCCTGGGCCAAAGGCGGCCCTAAACTGCTGAGCCACCCAGGCTGCCCTCAGACCTTCTTTTTAAAAGAACTTTCTTCTCCTGTATCTTTTCCACTACCCTGAGGAAGACAACTTCTTAATTTCTTCCTTTTAAATTATGTTATTTATTTATTTGAGAGAGAGAGAGCATAAGCAGGGGTGAGGGACAAAGGGAGCCCCATGTGGGGCTCAATCCCAGGACCCTGAGAATGTGACCTGAGCAAAAGGCAGATGCTTAATCGACTGAGCTGCCCACGAGCCCCAACAACTTCTTATTTTCAACAAAATATTAATACTTAGAAAGTGTCTTGAATCCAATGGTGTTCAGACCTGTGGTCTGGGAAATGCCCTCAGAGGCTTGCTGGGGTGAGGACAGAAGAGCAGGCTGGGCCTCCCTCCCTCCTTCCCATTATCTACCCACTGACCCAGCTTTTCTTCAGGCTGCTTTACATGTTGGGCACATCTACCAAGAATAGTACATTTGAAAAACGTATGTAACTAAAAAAGAAAGGCTTCAAAGTCACCCTAATTTACTCCTCACACATTTCCTAACAGTCTGAGGACTCTGGGCTGCATAGCCAAATCTTTCACCTGCGGGCAAGAGGATGAATCTCTCACCAGTGGACAGTCAGCTGAAGATGGGCACCAGGCAGGCCCTGATGTGCATGTGTGACCTGTGACAGTGGTTGGGAGGCAAAGCCTTTAGTTGGCCATAGGAGGTAATGGTAAACTTATTTCTCCCCAGGATGATCTAATACTTTAAGATCAACGTTTGAATTTTCTTATGAGGAAAAATTGATCTTAAGCATTTTGGATTATTCTTTACATTTTTAAAAGTTTGGTACTTTTTCTTTTTTTTAAGATTTTATTTATTTATTCATGAGAGACACGCAGAGAGAGGCAGAGACACAGACAGAGGGAGGAGCCCCATGTGGAACTCAACCCAGAACTCTGGGATCACAACCTGAGCTGAAGGCAGACTCTCAACCACTGAGCCACACAGGTGCCCCTAAAAGCTTAGTATATCTTGATCTCCTGCCTGTGTTTACTGCTCCATTCAACATAAAGATACAATGTGTGGTGGTGGTGAACGTGTTTATTTTAAAAATTGGACCTTCGCTGATTTGTTATATTTATTTTTATTTTTTCCTTGCTTATTTGGTTTAGCAAGTGGTGCTATCATTAGGAATTAAAAGTATTTCTCACCACATATCACATTATGTGATAATTATTTGTCATCTTCAGATAATAGGTTGATTTTGTTCCAATAGCCTTTCCAATGGGAAAGGGACTGGCCAGTTTGTTTTGTACCTGCATATAACCTTTGCATTTAAATACAGCTTAGCAGCCCTGGGGTGACAATGCAATCTTTCCTGGAAGCCAAAGTCCCCTGACTTTGTATTTTATCATCTTCATCTGATGGGGAAACATTTGCTGAGTCGGCATTTCACATGTAGGAAAAAAAACAAAACAAAACAAAACAAAACAGGAAGAAAGACCTGAAGAATATAAGCCCAGAGAAATGTTGAGGTACAAAACAAATAGCTGTAGAAGAAAAGAACATGGTAAATGTCCAAACCTAGGGAAGATCGTTCTGTGGTCTGCAGCAGAATTCCGGGGTTCTGGATTCTGGTCCCAGCTGTACCACCAGCTGTGTGTCCTTGGCATTTTGGTAAACATCTCTGGTACACGCTTTATCCTTCTGAGAAGCCTGTGGAAGGGAGATGTTGGTCGGCTGAGGGTGCTTAAAGGCCAAAGGACAAAGTTCTAAACAGACCAGGGCCAGAGTGGAGGAAGGGATAGAACAGAGGTCAGCAGCAAGAGTTCGGCTCTGGGGCTGACTGCCCTGCCTGTGATTTACCCCAGCAGTGTCCTTCCCTAGAAAGTAAGGCCAGAAATCCCACCTCCATGAAGCGAGGGAAGGTATGTGCAGGTGACCCGGGAGCGTTTCGGACTGCCGCAGTTAGTGACAAGAAGGGAAATATATGTGTATGAGCCCTCTGTCACATGATGGGAGGACCACACAGGACAGTAGATGCACAGCTCTTGAAATGTGGAAGAGGCTTAAGTAAGTCTGCAAGAAACTTGTTAAAAGTCAAGTTTATTCCTTTTAAACTCTTGCACAGCCTAACAATATATATTAAATGTTTATCATCTGTGCCCTTAAGGACCTCACTGATGACTAGGCCTGTCCTTCCTATTTTTTCTTTTTTAAAATAATCTTTTTCCATTCGATTTTAATGATCAGCTTACATGTTGTCTCTTGTTTGAGGGTGATATAAGACCTACTTTCTCTTACATTGAATTAATATTTACTACACTGATTCCCAGGTCTGAGCATCTGGTTTCATTTCTAAGCAGAAACGAACCCATTTTTCTTGGTGCCGAGTCAGCATTTTCTCCCCAGACCCAGAGCTCTTCGTATTTTCTGAAAGAAAGAGCTGACTGTGGCAGAACAATGCTGAGCTGTGGCCAAAGAAAGCTTCAGAGGAGCACCTGGCTCCTCCCAGCCAGGGCTGAGGTGGTATTTTTTATGCTGAGTCTTTTCTTTTCTTTTCCTTTTTCTTTCCTTTTTTTTTTTTTTTTTTTTTTTTTTTTTTTTTTTTTTTTTGCTGCTGAGTCTTTTCTGCTCCAGCTCTTAAATCACTAATTGGTAGGAGAGCCATTTTCGAAAATAAACAACAGCAAAAAACATTGAGATGTTCAATGAGCCTAGGATTGAAATCGTAGGGTAACCTATATGAGAAACATTGAGAGCTAAGGAGTGAGAATCTTAAGATGTTATTTTTATTACTACACAATGATCAGAATAAATAGACTTATAGAAAGAGATTTTTCAGCCCAGTTAGTTAATAACATTGGTTACTTTTTTTTTTTATCATATTCTGTGATAACATGCCCTTTATGGAACCAATTAGACACGGTGATGGTTCAGCCAAGGCTTTGGTGGACCGTTGACTGCAGTTAAAACAGGTGAGGCGAATGCACAATTGATGTTACAGCTGGCTACAAGCAGGACTTGGTAATAAGAGTCTTGAAATTTGTTCTCGAAACCTTTGCTTCCCAACACCATACATACCCAAGTTGAAAGTGTTTCAAAGCTAGTAGGCAGCCTCCTTTTGATGTATTTTATTCACTTGGAATTAAAGACAGAAGCTCTTTTTAGCTAATCACAAACACTATCTTTTGCTACAATTAGCAGCTTTCGATTTTTCAATTGCTTCTGGGTGCAGTCATTAAAATGAAGGTAATCATGAATTTTGGATGTGCTTTGTCGTCCCTTAAGACAGGAATGGTGTTAGCTACATCTGTCAGACTGTATGTTCTCCCTTTGATTTGAACACCCACTCTCTCTTCTGGAATAGATCAAATCCCGGGACTGGTGTTGCCCGTTGGTAATGCTGATTCGGTTACAGAATAAGCCAATGAATACGTTGATTGGAAGTGGCATTTGTTAAGGAAATAGCACCTGAAATAAAAATGGAGCCCTATTTTGTAAAATGCTCCTTTCTTTTTTCCTTCTTAATCCTCTGCACTGTGATGGAATCCTAGTTGATGCTCCAGAAGTCCCCATGAGTGAGTGCCTGTGAGCTAGTCCTGAAGCTGTTTTCTTTGTGGCTTGCCTCTTGTCCACTGGGAAGCCCATGCTCCTCTCATTTTCATGCTTTTCCAGCTCCAGTGCTTTTGAACACAGAACCCCCATCCTCCCACCACCCAAACTCCACATTCCAGCCCCGTGATTTCACGGTCCTGGGCAGTGCTCCCCTGCCATGCAGTCAGGCTGCCTGCTGACTCTTGCAGGGGCAACAGATGGGAACATAAACTCACCGCAGAAGAGCAGGATGCTCTCTGTATATTTTTAAGACCAGGAATCCAGTTCTCATTTAGAGGCTGTATTTTTTAAATAGCTCCCTGAAAATTGAACAAAACATTTCTTGTTGCTCTTATTTCTTGATAACATCATTTTCTCCGCGTGGATGGATAGAATCACAGAAATTAGAGAATGGAAAAGATATATTAGATCATGTCTAGTCCATTCCCACTGGTTACAGCTCTTTTTTTCCCCACAGTCTGTCCTCTATAGCGTTTTTCTCTTTTCATTTTCTCAAGAATTAGTTTTTCTATTTCTCCTGGGGAATAATTCCTTAGTTTGACCATGGAGGAATGTATATGCAAATATTTGTAGTCTTTTTTTCAGCCTGATATTCCTACTCTTCATAATCCCTTATATTAGTATAAACAGCCCCTCTTCATCCTAAGTCAAGTATTTCTGGATTTTTTTTTCTTCTTCTCCATTTATTAAGTTCAGAGCTTGTTTTTCTGCTTTGCTTTCTCTATTCATCAATCAGTCCCTAAAGCCCATTAATCATTTTTTTACCTCACTGAAAGCTCTTTTGCTTATTCCCATATCAGGAGTCCAGGGCTGGTTGAGATCCCAAGGAGAGATCCTTGAAGAAGCCTCACTGATAATGTACTTATTCTATCCTCTCTCTCATCCTGGACCCCTAGCCTCAGTTCGCAACCACAAACTGTTTTCTACAAAAATGTTTCTAAATTATGATTTGGAGAATTAGTCATATTAGTCATCTCAAGGCTGTGTGTATGTGTGTGCACATGTGGTTTTAAGTGGTAAGATTATATTTGTTCTCAGTTACTTAGAAGATATTTTTCATATCCTTGGAGCCACAAGTCTTTCAGGTCTCCTGCGTCCTTGGATCAAGTATAATTCTGGACCATGGAACTATGATGCATCCGTAGAATGTAGCATCCTATTTTAGAGCTGTCATCTCAGAATTAGGAAAATAAACAGATATGGGAAAAACAGACTATATTTGTAGGATTTAGAATTCTTGGGGAAGTAAAAGGCAAAATTTAAATAGCCTTAGCCCTCACATATCTAAAGAAGATTGGCTCTTAAAATCTAGTGTTGGAGCACCTGGGTGGCTTGGTGGTTGAGTGTCTGCCTTTGGCTCAGGGTGTGATCCCAGGGTCCTGGGATTGAGTCCTGCATCAGGTTCCCTGCATGGAGCCTGCTTCTCCCTCTATATCTCTGCCTCTCTCTTCTATGTCTCTCAAGAATAAATAAATAAAATCTTAAAAAAAAAAAAAAGCTAGTGTTAGTTATATAGATTTTTTTTATTATGTCATTTTCTCTCTTTTTTTTTTTTACATCTCAGTTATTTTGAGGTATAATTGACAAATGAGTTTGTAAGATATTGAAAGTGTACATCATGGTGATTATATATACAGATGCTTCGTGAAAGGGCCTGGTTAATTAATACACCATCACCTTACATGTTTATTTTCATTTATTTGTTTTTGGTGAGAATATTTAAGTTCTATCTTTTAGCAAATTCCACTTATACAATACAGTGTAATCAACTATAATCACCATATTTTACCTTAGATCTTCATATGCTATATGGTTTCCTGGATTGGAGAACCTAATATTATGAACATACCAGTTCTCTCCAAAGCAATCTATAGACTCAATGCAATCTCAGTTTAAAAGCCCAAAGTTTTTTTTTTTTCCTCTTAGAACTTTTCAAAGTGGGATGCCTGGGTGGCTCAGCGGTGGAGCGTCTGTCTTTGGCCCAGGGCGTGATCCTGGAGTCCTGGGATCGAGTCCCACATCCGGCTCCCTGCATGGAGCCTGCTTCTCCCTCTGCCTGTGGCTCTGCCTCTCTCTCTGTGTCTTTCATGAATAAATAAATGAAATCTTTAAAACAAAAAAAAAAAAAAAAAAAGAACTTTTCAAGGTGATTCTAAAATGTATAGGGAAGTATAAAAAGCCAAGGACGGGTAAGCAAATTCTTTTTTTTTTTTTTCATTAAAGATTTTATTTATTTATGAGAAGCACGGAGAAAGGCAGAGGCAGAGGGAGAAGCAAGCTCCCCATGGGCAGCCTGATGCGGGACTCAATCCCAGGACCCCGGGATCACACCCTCAGCCAAAGGCAGACACTCACCCACTGAGCCACCCAGGCACCCCCGGGTAAGCTAATTCTTGAAGATGAAGGTAAAAAGACTTGGTTCACTACGTCCCAAGACTTACTAAAAAGGTACTATGGTACTGATCAGAGACAGATACATAAACAGATGGGAAAGAATAGAAAGACCAGATATAGACACAAGTATAAAGAGGCAAGATGCTTGATTTGTGACAGAAGTGGCATTCCAGAGTAATGGTCAAAGCCAACTTTTTCCATAAATGGTACTGGAACGATCTGATATCCTCATATGGGGGAAAGAAAGAAAAGGAATTGGATGCCTACCTTACACCGTATGCAAAGAACTCCAAGTGGATACAGACTTAAAAGTAAAAGAAAAAACTTTAAAGCATACTCACATGTGCATATACAAATGCTTTATGTATGTGTATAGGCAAATACACTCATATCTCCATGACCTCAAGTTATTAAAAGATTTCTTCTATGCCACTAAAACATCTGTAGTCAAAAATTATATATTTGGTGAAATTAAGAATGTCTCTTTGTCAAAAGATAACATAAAGAAGACAAATAACTATGCAATGAGAGAATATATTGGTCATACATGTAATTGATAAAATATTAGTATCCAGGATATATAAAAATACCTAAATCAATAAAAAGATAATCCAACTTGAGAAAAATAGGCAAAATAACTTCAGTAGCCCCCCCCCACAGAAGAAGAAATAAAAATAGCCAATAACCACAAAAGTTCTCGACTTTAATAATCGAAGAAATGCAATTAAACCATGATGAGATTCTACTTCTTATCCGTCATATTAGCCAGTAAAAGTACTGGCAGTGTTGATGAGGATGAGGACCAAAAGAAATTGATGGTAGAAATTGCAGTATGTTCCATACTTAGGAGTGATTTAGCTTACTGTAGTACACTTGAAGATACAAAATGCATACCTTATGACCCAGCATATGTACTAGGAAAAATTGGCACACACAACACAAAGATACATGTATAAGAATGTTCTTTTTTTTTCTCCATAACTTATTTATTTGGAAATTTGCAAGCCTACAGAAAAGTTGCAAAATTAATGCAATGATTGTGAGCAAGCCTTACTGGATAGTAGCTAGTGGAAAGAACATACATGGGCTTTGAAGTAAGTAATACCTGGTTTGATATCCCAACTTTATCACTTACTAGCTGTAGGACCGTGGGCTATCTCTAAAGATTGTAAGCCTCAATTATCTCATCTGCAAATTAGAGGTAATAAAATGCCTACCATATTAGATATTGTAAGGACTAATTGCACTAATGTATATCAAGCATAATGAGCATAAATGCATGCAACATAGTTGTTCGGGAAATTATGGCTGCCATGATAAATATTTTGTTGTTGTTGTTAAAAATGATAATGACATTTTATTTCTTCAGAACCTTTTAATGACAGCACATTTACTGACGTATATTCATTATGTTTCATTACAGAATAAAAAATTATTCAAGAAAACAATAGCATTTTTTTTCATCCTGTATTACTTTTTTCCTTCTCAGTTTCCTGTTACAACTTCAATATTGGACAAACCAGGGAATCCTGGGTGGCTCAGCGGTTGAGCACCTGCCTTTGGCTCAGGGCGTGATCCAGAAGTCCTGGGATCGAGTCTCACATCACGCTCCCTGCATGGAGCCTGCTTCTCTCTCTGCCTATGTCTCTGCCTCTCTCTCTGTCTCTCTCATGAATAAATAAATTTAAAAATATATATTTTTTAAAAAGTGCAAATCAGGGGCACATTGGTGGCTCAGTTGGTTAAGCATCTGCCTTTTGCTCAGGTCATGATCCCATCCCCATGATCTCACGTGGGGCTCTCTGCTCCTTCCTCTGCTCCTCCCTCCTCTCTCTGTCCCCCACCCCCCACCTCCTGCCCCTTCCCCCCACTCATAATACCTCTCTGCTCTCTCTTTCAAATAAATAAATAAAATCTTTAAAAATTAAAAAAAGAAAGTGCAAACCAGTGGGAAAACATGCCCATAATAAAAATGTTTTTATAATTTAAAAAATTATATAGGATTAAAAACTCCAAAAAAAAGGATTAAAAACTCCATGTGAAGAAATACAGTATGATTTTATCAAAAGTAAAAGGAAACTGAAGCACATAAAGTTAAATAACTTTATCAAGAAGTAATATTAGAAATAGTGTATAAGTTTTCTGTTTTCTAGTCCAAGATCCTGCACACTAAGTTGTAATATCATCAATTATATTTAGAGAAAACTGAGTTAAGTAAATAGCAGTACCCTTCATCTCTAATGCTATGACTTCCTTGCCTTACCTACAAAAATGAATGAAAAAGCCTTGACACCCCTTTACTCTCCAGAGAAATTCAATTCTGTGTCTGAACTCTTTCTCACTGACCCCCAGATCCACAGTCATCTTTTTCTCTTGGGAACTCTGTCTGTACTCCACTATTTATGTTTGCAAACTGATTATGACAGTAACAGTATTGCCACATTGGAATAGCCAGGGGAATTTTAAAAAAGAAAACCATATCTGGGGGCATCACAATGCCAGATTTCAGGTTGTACTACAAAGCTGTGGTCATCAAGACAGTGTGGTACTGGCACAAAAACAGACACATAGATCAATGGAACAGAATAGAGAACCCAGAAGTGGACCCTCAACTTTATGGTCAACTAATATTCGATAAAGGAGGAAAGACTATCCACTGGAAGAAAGACAGTCTCTTCAATAAATGGTGCTGGGAAAATTGGACATCCACATGCAGAAGAATGAAACTAGACCACTCTCTTGCACCACACACAAAGATAAACTCAAAATGGATGAAAGGGGATCCCTGGGTGGTGCAGCGGTTTGGCGCCTGCCTTTGGCTCAGGGTGCGATCCTGGAGACCCGGGATCGAATCCCACGTCGGGCTCCCGGTGCATGGAGCCTGCTTCTCCCTCTGCCTGTGTCTCTGCCTCTCTCTCTCTCTCTCTGTGACTATCATAAATAAATAAAAATTTTAAAAAAGTGGATGAAAGATCTAAATGTGAGACAAGAGTCCATCAAAATCCTAGAGGAGAACACAGGCAACACCCTTTTTGAACTCGGCCACAGTAACTTCTTGCAAGATACATCCACGAAGGCAAAAGAAACAAAAGCAAAAATGAACTATTGGGACTTCCTCAAGATAAGAAGCTTTTGCACAGCAAAGGATACAGTCAACTAAACTAAAAGACAACCTACAGAATGGGAGAAAATATTTGCAAATGACGTATCAGATAAAGGGCTAGTTTCCAAGATCTATAAAGAACTTATTAAACTCAACACCAAAGAAACAAACAATCCAATCATGAAATGGGCAAAAGACATGAACAGAAATCTCACAGAGGAAGACATAGACATGGCCAACATGCACATGAGAAAATGCTTTGCATCACTTGCCATCAGGGAAATAGAAATCAAAACCACGATGAGATACCACCTCACACCAGTGAGAATGGGGAAAATCAACAAGGCAGGAAACCACAAATGTTGGAGAGGATGTGGAGAAAAGGGAACCCTCTTGCACTGTTGGTGGGAATGTGAACTGGTGCAGCCACTCTGGAAAACTGTGTGGAGGTTCCTCAAAGAGTTAAAAATAGATCTGCCCTACGACCCAGCAATTGCACTGTTGGGGATTTACCCCAAAGATACAGATGCAATGAAATGCCGGGACACCTGCACCCCGATGTTTCTAGCAGCAATGTCCACAATAGCCAAACTGTGGAAGGAACCTCGGTGTCCATCGAAAGATGAATGGATAAAGAAGATGTGGTTTATGTATACAATGGAATATTACTCAGCCATTGGAAACGACAAATACCCACCATTTGCTTCCACATGGATGGAACTGGAGGGTATTATGCTGAGTGAAGTAAGTCAGTCGGAGAAGGACAAACATATGGTCTCATTCATTTGGGGAATATAAATAATAGTGAAAGGGAATAGAAGCGAAGGGAGAAGAAATGGGTAGGAAATATCAGAAAGGGAGACAGAACATGAAGATTCCTAACTCTGGGAAACGAACTAGGGGTGGTGGAAGGGGAGGAGGGCGGGGGGTGCGGGTGAATGGGTGACGGGCACTGGGGGGGGGGCACTTGACGGGATGAGCACTGGGTGTTATTCTGTATGTTGGCAAATTGAACACCAATAAAAAATAAATTTATTATTAAAAAAAACAGTATTGCCACATTGTACTGTTACATATCTCTTTGTAAACCTATCCTCTATTTCCACTTAGATTGCATCTCTTGGAGATGTGCCTTTTTCTTCTGCGCCTTTGTATTTGTACATTTTTGAGTGTACAAAGAATTCCAACCACATTTTAAGTTTTCTTTCCTGTCCCTAATAGCACCTAACAGTGCTTTGCACAGGCACAAAATAAATGCATCAGGATAATGACTGTCAGATTGCAGTCATAAAAAATAGAACTCGTCATCATTGCTATGGTAACGTGGGCACAGGAGTCATAGATTCTGCACTGAAAGCAAATGCTTGTTTTCCTCTATTCCAGAAAGATGCTGTGAAGCGAGTATTCTCTGGCATTCAGCCTACAGGAATCCCCCACCTTGGCAATTACCTGGGAGCCATTGAGACCTGGGTGAAATTACAGGAAGAGCATGGCTCGGTGCTGTACAGCATTGTTGACCTACACTCCATCACTGTCCCCCAGGACCCGGCCGTCCTTCGGCAGAGCATCTTGGACATGACTGCTGTTCTTCTCGCCTGTGGCATAAACCCAGAGAAGAGTATCCTTTTCCAACAATCTCAGGTCAGCTTCTCAGATTAGAACCAAGAAAACTTATCTTTTCAAATTATTTGGGGAAAAATTCGGATGAAAGTTTAGGTAGCTCCTGTTTGTGATTCTTTTTAATGGTTTAAGAGCTACTTCATTAGATGCGATGATTTATTTTTCCGTTTACCCTATATTCATATCTTTAAATGTCATCATAATGCAATAGTATTTTTACCTTTTCCTCCACTATTCTTGCTTCATGTATCGAATCGTACTATCTCATTAGTACTTGTAAGTCTTAAATTGTTTTTCTGTACTGAATTGCATTCAAACTGCTAAATTCATACTGTTGAATAATCTCCTGGTAATCAAACATAGAATTTAGCAACCAGTGGTTTTGCATAATGCCAATGTTGCTTTACTGGGTATTGCATTTGGAAGACCTGTTAGATAACTCCCATTGTTCATTCTTTGAGTAATAGCTTTTGAGAAGATTTGAGAGAACTAGCTGGGAAATTGGAAGACAGTGTTCAGTCTCCTGATTCCAAGCCAAGAGAGGCTTCAGAACAAAGCCAAAATATTTGACTGATATCGTCACTATGGATGAATCAGTTTACTCTTGGATGGGCAGATAGCCTGGACTAGAGACAGGGCGCTTAAGAGATTCCTTAGAAAAGAAGATGAGAAATTTAACTGGATCATACCCTTATTACATATCCACTTTAATCTTGTGACAAAGCCCCAACTCAGGAACAGTCTGTTATACATGTTTTGGCACATGTTAACATGTATACATGCACGGTATGCGTTATACATGTGTATATCTCCTTTCTTAGTCATAAACTTCGGAAAATCATCATTTTTATATATGTTTTATCACCCAGGGAACTTAGTATAATGATACATAGAGAGTGACCATTTAAAAAAATATGTAGTAAATTAATATCTTCAAAAATAAATACACTTATTAACTTAAAACTTGTTTCCAGCTTGGAAATAATATAATAAAATAATAGAATCTGATCATTAAAATGTCCATAAAGGCAATTTACCTCAATTTCCTTCCTCGTAGTTGGTCAGAAAGCCTTTACTTTTTTTTTTTTTTTCTGAGAAAGCCTTTACTTACACATAACTTTTCAAATTCAATCTTGGACTGACCTACCTGTTTTAAGTATATAAATATACTTGCATATGTTAAGCAAACACCTGCCTCCCTATAATTTCCATTCATTCATTTGACTTATGCTCTTTAAAAATACATAGTAAATCAACTCAGTCTTCCACTTGACTACTCTTCAAATACTCAGGGATGTTTATTACACACTAGCCTTACCCTACAGGTCCTTAACCCACCAGTTTTACCCTTTCCAAGCTAGTTATCCTACCTTGGGAGCACTCTCACCTTCTGAAGAAATGTGCCTGTTCTATTTCAGGAAACACTGTTTATTCACACTCTTCATGTCAGTTTTCAACATTATAGGTTACCTGATAGATCTTTGTAAGTTACCTGATAGATCTTTACTTCAACTAAGCTGTTTTTGATACAAGCTCCTTTTTGATCCTTATATGATACCATTTCTAAAAATTATATTCCTAATACATGTTTCCATACTTCTGCAAGGTGAAAATGTCTACATCTCTACAAAGTAACCCCTTGCCAGACTGCTTTGTTAAACAGTGACATTTAAAATTAAAGGCTCATTTATAGCCACAACCAATGCTTGCACTTTGAGCTCATACCCCTGGGAATGATTACCACATTATCAATTTTTTCTCCTTTTTAAAGGCTTTTTGGCAGTGACCTCCATAAGCATCTAAAATTTGCAATAATTGAGGTAAAAAAAAATAATTGAGGTCTTTTATTCAACATGGAACTTTGTTGTTCAAACTAACAATTGAAAGAGTTGCCCACAGTATGGGAAACTTTGTAAAAACTCTGTAAATGAAGGATCCTGAAAGTCACCTTCCTTTTGATTTTTTTTTGTTTTTGTTTTTGTTTTGTTATGTAATGAGCTCATTGGTTCCCATAGTAGTTGTGGTCTAGGTCAGAGAGTGCAGGTCACTGGTGTTGCCTGCTTCTACAGTGGCCTCAGGCAGTTCTGCACTGCCTTGCAGGTCCCCTTCTCCTATCCCTACTGCAGCTCCGTCCAGGGAATTTGGGTAGCTTGCCAGTAAAATGTGAGAGAAGTACTCATCTGTGCACATTCTACAATTTGTCCAACAAAGATCATATGAAAGACTTCCTCAAGGTGTCTTTCTAACCTAAAAAAAAAACATACTTGGTTTGGGCCATTTCCTTCCTTAACTCAGGCAACCTTAATACAACTCAGTGGATGGACTGGGTACTTTATCAGGTTTTCTTTCCATTTTTAAATAGTTAATAAAGAAAAATTTAAATATGTATAGAAGATTAGGGAAGAATAGTGTACTATACCCCCATCACTTGCTAGCATTTTGTGATTTGTCTCATCAATGTTTTTTTTTTTTTATTGGTGTTCAATTTACCAACATACAGAATAACCCCCAGTGCCCGTCACCCAATCACTCCCACCCCCCACCCTCCACCCCTTCTACCACCCCTAGTTCGTTTCCCAGAGTTAGCAGTCTTTACGTTCTGTCTCCCTTTCTGATATTTCCCACACATTTCTTCTCCCTTCCCTTATATTCCCTTTCACTATTATTTATATTCCCCACATGAATGAGAACATATAATGTTTGTCCTTCTCCGACTGACTTACTTCACTCAGCATAATACCCTCCAGTTCCATCCATGTGGAAGCAAATGGTGGGTATTTGTCATTTTCAATAGCTGAGTAATATTCCATTGTATACATAAACCACATCTTCTTTATCCACTCATCTTTCGATGGACACCGAGGCTCCTTCCACAGTTTGGCTATTGTGGCCATTGCTGCTATAAACATCGGGGTGCAGGTGTCCCGGCGTTTCATTGCATCTGTATCTTTGGGGTAAATCAGAATGGGAGAAGATATTTGCAAATGACATATCAGATAAAGGGCTAGTTTCCAAGATCTATAAAGAACTTATTCAACTCAACACCAAAGAAACAAACAATCCAATCATGAAATGGGCAAAAGACATGAACAGAAATCTCACAGAGGAAAACATAGACATGGCCAACATGCATATGAGAAAATGCTCTGCTTCACTTGCCATCAGGGAAATAGAAATCAAAACCACAATGAGATACCACCTCACACCAGTGAGAATGGGGCAAATTAACAAGGCAGGAAACAACAAATGTTGGAGAGGATGCGGAGAAAAGGGAACCCTCTTGCACTGTTGGTGGGAATGTGAACTGGTGCAGCCACTCTGGAAAACTGTGTGGAGGTTCCTCAAAGAGTTAAAAATAGACCTGCCCTACAACCCAGCAATCAATGTTGTTTTTATTGTCAGAGTATCTTTTTTAAAAGATTTATTTATTTATTTGAAAGAGGAGAGAGAGAGTACACTCAAGAGAGGGAGGGGCAGAGGGAGATGAAGTCTTAAGCAGATTCCGTGCTGAACGTGGAGCCCAGTGTGGCACTCGAGGGGGTACCTGACATGGGACTCAGTCTCACAAGCCTGAGATGGTGACTCTGAGTCGGATGCTTAACTGTCTGCACCACGCAGGTTCCCCAGTTGTTGTTTAAGTATTTTAAAGCAGATAACATAAATCATGGCATCTCAGTCCCTAAATATTTCAGTGTGCTTCTCTATAAATTGAGGAAATTGTTTTACATAACCGTAATAGTGTCATCACACCTAAAAAAGCTAATGAGAATTCCATATGATCATCTAATACCCAGCCCATATTCAAATTATGCCAATTCTCCCAAAATGTAATTTTATATTTGCTTTGTTTGAATAATGATCCAACAAAGGTCTACACATTGCATTTCTTTTCATCTTTTGATTTGTTGCTCAAGTTTTACTTTCATTTCTCATAAGGTTAATCATACTTGAAAAGAATTAAAAACTTAAATTTTTATACTTCTACTTTTTTCATGCCTTTGATAGGTTAATTGAGTTTTCTTCTATTTACTAGAAAATTAGCTCCCTTGAACCTAAAATAAACCTTACTTTTTTTATGGTGTTGCTTTCGCTTTGTGCTAATGTATATTGGCTGACATTTAGTGGTTACAACCTACCATTCACATGGTTGCTCATCACCATTTTTAATAGTTTGAATAGAAACTCTGCTTGCAGGCAGCTCTGGTGGCTCAGTGGTTTAGAGCTGCCTGCAGCCAGGGGTGTGATCCTGGAGACCCGGGATAGAGTCCCGCGTCGGGCTCCCTGCACGGAGCCTGCTACTCCCTTTGCCTGTGTCTCTGCCTCTCTCTCTGTGTCTCTCATGAATAAATAAGTTTAAAAAAGTTAAAAAAAAAAAAAAAGAAAAGAAAAGAAAAGAAACTCTGCTTGCCCTAGTGCCCATAGAGTTCCTTCAGAGTGGCCGTAAAGCTTCTAGTTGTTTATGGAAGATGGTGGGAAGTTCTTCCTAATGCTTTATGTTGAAAGTATGAAGGCATGTACTGGATTTGCTTCTTAGCAAAAAAGTAACAAAAGTAAAGTAGAAGTATAATCAGATAAGCTAGTGTCCCTGAAACAGTGATTTTTCTAGACAGCTGGCCTCATATTTGCAGTGTTCTAGTAGTTGAAAGAATCCTCATGGTGTTGATGTTTTGTGTCTTACCATGCAAAAATCAGTAGTTAACAACTCTCTTTAGCAATTTGTGGAGTCTCTAATAGATGGGGACCAAAAAGAAAATACTCATAGCATTGCCAGATTTAGAAAAAAAATTAGAAGTCATGTTAATTAGAAAATTAATATTTTTAAATGTGTAAGATTAAAAAGCCTTTTCATGTATATGACCTCACTTTTAATCCTCAAAAGAGCATGTGAGTTAGGCATTACTGTTCTTTCACAGAGGAATAAAGTAAGATATGAAAAGATTGAGTAAATTATAAATTGTCTTTAAAACCATCTCTGAGAGGTGCTTGGTACTTAGTAAATGCTTAGCAAATATATCGTCTTAATTTCACCTGAGGTCATCCAGGTGGCAAAAACAGTCTTTTTTTCCTTCCTAAGGCACCACTTTTAGAAGATGTCCTCAGAACTTTATGCTGTCACACACCATGCCTTTGCCTCAGTAGCTAATAGCAAAGGAGCAGCAGAGCTGACCTCAAGGCCCTCATTATTTCTTGCCTAGACAGTTGTCTCACCCCTTCATTCCTGCCTCAGGCTCTCATGGCAGCAGTCTATCCCCCACATTGTAGCCATGCTCATGTTTCTACTTCAGATACCTAAGCACCTCTCTCCTACCCTCAGGGTAAAAATCTAAATTCAGTTTCTAGGAAGCCCTTCAAGAATGAGGCCTTGAGAGAGAGAAAGAAAAAGAGAGGAGGGAGGTTCTATGGAATATTATTCAGCCATAAAAAGAATGAAATTTTGCCACTTGCAACAATGTGGATGGATATAGAGAGTATAATGCCAAGTGAAATAAGTCATTGAAAGAAAGTGAAATTTAAGAAACAAAACAAATGAGCAGAGTCAAAAGAGAGAGAGAGAGAGAGAGAGAGAGAGAGAGAGAGACAAACCAAGAAACAGACTTTTAACTCTAGAGAACACACTAGAGTTACCAGAGGGGAGGTGGGTGGGGGATGGGTGAAACAGATGATGGGGATTAAGAAGGGCACTTGTGATGAGCACTGGGTGATATGTGGAAGTGTTAAATCACTATACTATATACCTGAAACTAATGTAACACTGTATGTTAACTGTACTAGAATTAAGTTAAAAATTTAAAAAAAGAATGACATCCCTGAGAACATCAGGCCAGTGTTGTTTCCACTCCACCACTTTTTAATCATCAGATTATTTTTGTTTAGATGATCTCATCAATTTTTACTAATAACCCTTTAAAGCAAGAATGGAGGGGGTAGTTCTGGTTTTATTTCGAGAAAATGTGATAAACCAGTTCTTAAAAAGCGGATAACTTAGAGATCAGTTGTCTACATTTTAACATAGTTTTCTGTTGGTTCCTTTCTATTGGGAGTTTTATAATGCATGTAAGCATTTAATTGATCACTAAATATGTAACCCAGAGGATAGGAAGTTAGAAAACAATTATACTGAAGGTGTTGTGAGCCAATGCCAGCTAAAATTAGATATACCTGCATTCCCCACACCCCACGCAGTTATTTACAAGTAAAATCAAGAATTTTTGAAATTGTGAGTTAGAAAGAAATATTTTTTTACATTATATAATGTGCTCTTTTTGTGCATATCGACTGTGTTAAGCAAAGTACTTGGAACTAAATATAAAGACTAGTTCCCCCAGGTGCTATTGTTGTACATGGGAGTAAGTTCTAGCAATCATTTGAAGAAGGGAAAGAATTTAGCTGTGTTATAATGCTTATTTTACCAATAATTTTCATCTCCAATCCTCTGCATTCTTTCTCAGCAGTCTGACTGAAACAATTTAGACTTATTGAAGATTTTTCTCATTATTTTCTTTTTCTTTCTCTCCCACTGGCCTCTAGTCATGGTGCTTCCCCTAAAATATGTTTGCCATATGTGGGGAATTTTACAGAGCCTCCCCTCTGAAAGGTGTGTGTGTGTGTGTGTGTGTGTGAGAGAGAGAGAGAGGGAGAGAGAGAAGGAGATTGAGAAAGAGAGAGAGGAGGGGGAGAGAGAAAGAGCCTGCCTGTGTGTTTGGCAGAGGTTTCCATCCCAATGCCAAAGTCAGTGGTCTTTTATTTCCAGCAGGCCTGAGCACACATCCACTCTGATACCCACAGCTGTTTCTTAGGTGCATGTCTCGAGAACATCTTTAGTTGTTACTTTCCTTGTGAACTAATCACCGTGCACATGGAAAATAAAAGCTGGAGTTCATAGCTTTAGGTGCTGGCTTTGTGCCAAGGCTAGGAGAAAAGGACAGTTTTGACCAGCAGACATCATATTACAAAGCATCCAGAAGTGTCCACGGAAGAGCTGAGGAAGGAGTATAGAATCTGCAGCATTGAAATGAGGCTTCATTCTCTAATTAGAGTTATGGGTTGTTTTTCCAGGAAACTAAAATCAATAATAATAATAATACTGGCTATTAATAAATAATAATCAAGCTCTCACATGAATCTTGGCTCACTGTATACAAACAGAAGTTGTACCTGACCCACCGTCCCTTATCTCAGGGATGTGAGACCGGCAACACTTGAACTTGGACAGCCAGTATCATGTTCTCACTTATCCTAGTCATTTTGGAAGCCTTTTTGAGTACACATTTATACTTGTTGACTTCTCAACATTGTTTTTTTTTTAAGGCTACCAACAACAGGTGCAACATACAGCTCATAATAGAAAGGGAGTAGGGCCTCCTAGGTGGCTCAGTCAGAAGAGCCCAGAACTCTTGATCTCAAGTTTGTGAGTTTGAGCCCTACATTGGGTGTAGAGATTACTTAAAAAATAAATTTAAAAAATTTTGAAGAAGACAAAGGAAGCAACAAATATTCCTGTAGATTAATGGACCTGAGGAGTCAATTTGTAAAATTGGCATTGCCTTCAGAGTTTCTACGGAGAGGAAAAGGGATCTGAATGGCCCATGGCATAAATAATAAAAAGAAGTTAGGGAAATCATTATACAATCAATCTCCTCATGTATTTCTTTCCCTAAGAAGTTTCTACTAGCACCACTTTCCTTGCCTGCATCTATAGTCCTATGCAACTTGATGAGCGAGTTATAGTCGTTTCCCTGCCTCCATCCTGGACCACAGGATTAAGTCATATCTTAATTGCACTTTCAAGAAGAGTTCTGCTTTGCTATCATAGCAACAGTGGGAAAAGTACAGGTTTTGCAGCCAGATATAGTTGGCCTGAATCTCACTGCAACCTCTTGTTGTCACACACTGGGCAAGTTCTCTGAACCCCGGTTTTAATGTCTATAACAGAGATATTTAAATAATATAATGTATAATATCCACAAATGTTAGCCTTTTCTCTTGCCCTACCCCACTGCACACAATACTGCTCCAAAGCCTATGGAATTGTGTAGAAACACTATAGAGATTTCAATGTAGCTGTCATTCAGACAATTAAAATGACACAGGCAAAATAGATACGGCCTGAAAATCACATCTGATCTTTAAGTCATCTGTTTGCAGTGAAAACAAGAAGCAAACCACTCTCAAATTGAGTAAACTAATCACTTGATTTGTTGATGTAACGCATTCCCTGTGCTTCTTCATTTGTTATGGATTTTAAACCAGTCAGAAACACTGTAAAACCAAGTGTTCCAACTGTTGACCCCACTCCAAGGAAAGTATGAAAGAGAGCAATTTGCTTAGGACAGTGCTTTGAATTAGATTGAAGGGATTTTAAATGCCAAGAATATCAGGAAATTTTAGCCAAGCATTAAAAAGAGCTTAAGATAAGAATATGAAAACCATCTTATGTAAGATTTCCATTATTTTTGTTTGTTTTGAAATTAATGTTTTTCCTTGTCTGAACATTATTTACCCAAATCAAAACAAACAAAAAATACCTAGGGAGAGCCATCTTTTACAAACATATTTTCTTTTTCTTTTTAAGATTTTACTTTTATTTTTGTTTTTTAAAGATTCTATTTACTTATTCATGAGAGACACAGAGAGAGATAGAGAGAGGCAGAGACAGGAGAAGCAGGCTCCATGCAAGGAGCCCAATATGGGACTTGGTCCTGGGACCCCACGATCACGCCCTGAGCTGAAGGCAGATGCCCAACCACTGAGCCACCCAGGCGTCCCTTAAGATTTTATTTTTAAGTAATCTGTACACCCCACAATGGGGCTCAAACTTACAACTCTGAGGTCAAGAGGAGCATGCTTCATGGACTGAGCCAGCCAGGCATCCCTACAAACATATTTTCTACTTCTTTGTTTTATATCACAGGATTAAGAACACAATTCAGCATTTGTGTTTTTAATGAAGCGCAATGTGACCTCTTACCTGGGCTTAGTCTTTTCTTAATTCTTATATTTCTTTACTTCTCTGATGCGTTAGTATACTGACCACTTCTTCCTTTTAGGATTTTCTTTTAAGTCCAATGATACGGCAGTAACGTATTTTTCTTCTACTCCTCTGATAGTTTATTTGTTTCCTTTATTGACTCCTCTTCTTTAATTCCCCAGAAGTTCTGTCCTGAGATACAAATATCTCCCTATATATATATTCCACTTTCCTGAAGTCTTACCTCCTTCCAAAACTTTTAGCCATTTTCTCTCCCATTTTGGTCACTAGCTCCAACCTTTCTCCTTAATTCTAGACTTGTACTTTTAGCTACCTTCTAGACATCTCTATCTGGGTATCTTTTCCAAATCTTAACTTCAATATATCTGAAGCCAGAGCTTTCCCTCTTAGCTGTGACGAGCTCCTCCACCTGATTTTTTCAAACAATTTGAGTTTGGGGCACCTGAGTGGCTCAGTTGGTCAAGCATCTGCCTTGGGTCCTGGGATCAAGCCCCATGTCATCGGACTCCCTGCTCAGTAGAGAGTCTGCTTCTCCCTCTCCCTCTCCCTCTGCCCCTCCTCCCAACTCATGCTCTCTCTCTCTCTAGCTCTGCTCTTTATCTCTCAAATAAATAAATAAAATCTTGGGATGCCTGGGTGGCTCAGCAGTTGAGTGTCTGCCTTTGCCTCAGGGTGTGATCCTGGAGTCCCGGGATCGAGTCTCACATCGGGCTCCCTGCATGGAGCCTGCTTCTTCCTCTGCCTGTGTCTCTGCCTCTCTCTGTGCCTCTCATAAATAAATAAATAAATAAATAAATAAATAAATAAATAAATAAATAAATAAAATCTTAAAAAAATTAATTTGAGGGAAGATTCACATAACATAAAATTAGCCATTTTTTCCTAACTTGAGAAATATGTTTAATCTGTATTTTTTTCTTTACATAATGTTTTTTAAAAATTGTGTTAAAATACACATCACATAAAATTGACCATCTTGGGGCACCTGGGTGGCTCAGTGGTTGAGCGTCTGCCTTTGGCTCCAGTCATGATCCTGGGGTCCTGGGATCAAATCCCGCATCAGGCTCCTTGCAGGGAGCCTGTTTCTCCCTCTGCCTGTATCTCTGCACCTCTCTCTGTGTTTCTCATGAATAAATACATAAAATCTTTAAAAAAAATGACCATCTTAACCATTTTGAAGTGTACCATTCAAAAGTGTTAGATATATTCCCATTATTGTGCAACCAACTTCCAGAACTTTTTCTCGTAGAAATCGAAAACTCTATACCCATTATACAACTTCCCATTCCCCTCCTCCCCCAGTCCCTGCACCCTCCTTCTATGTTTCCATGAGCCTGACTATTCCAGGTAATTCATATAGGTAAAATCATATAGTATTTGTCTTTTTTGACTGGCTTATTTCACTCAGCATAATGTCCTCAAGTTCATCTCTGTTGTAGCATGTGTCAGAATTGCTTTTATTTTTAAGACTAAATAATATTCCATTATATGTTTATACCACATTTTGTTTATCCATTTGTTAAAGGACATTTGGGTCACTTCTACTTTTTTGCTGTTATGGACAATGCTGCTGTGAGTATGAGTGTACAAGTATCTCTTTGAGACCGTTTTGAATTCTTTTGTATATATACCTAGAAGTATTGCTTGATCATATATAATTGTGTTTGTAATTTTTTGAGGAACTCCTTCCTGTTTTCCATGCAATTGGACCATTTTGGTCACCAACAGTGTACAAGGGCTCCAATTTCTCTATCTCACCAATACTTGTTATTTTCTATGGTTTTTTGAGGGGGTTGTTTTTGATAGCAGCCATCCTAATGAATATGAGGTGATATTTCATTTTGGTTTTAATTCACATTTCTGTAAAGATTAGTGCTGTGCTGTTCAGCATCTTTTAATATGTTTGTTCGCTCTTTGAGTATCTTCATTGGAGAAATGTCTATGCAAGTTGCCCATTTTTAAAATCCTATTGTTTGTTTGAGTGGTAGGAGTTATTTTCTCCCATTTGTAGTTTGCCTTTATATTTTGTATTCTTGATGAAAAAAAGGTTTTAATTTTGATATAGTCCCCAAAACCTCCATTATTTTTTTGTACCTAAAGTCCTGGGGCTATCAGATATACTCACATGGAAATTTAAAATAGAGGCTTACTTAAAAAAAAAAAAAAAAAAAAAAAAAGATTTTACGAAAAAAAATTAAACTGTCTGCCATGAAGTTCTGTGCAGGTTAGCTCTCTTATCCTTCCTCAGGTAGCTAATTTGGGAAGTTGCTTATAGTAGATTGTTATTATTTTAATTATCCATGTTAATTTCCTGTAAGAACAGGGATCAAGCAACTTTTTGTTAAAGATATAGACAGTAAATATTTTAGGCTTTGCAGGCCACACACAGTCTCTGTCCCCACTGGCATCACCACCACCTCTTCTCCTTTAAATCCTCCTCTTTTGCCTTCTCCTTCTCTCTTTCCCCCTTCTCTCTATTTTATTTGACACCCTTTAAAAATGTAAAAGATATGGGCCGAACAAAAGCAATCCATAGGCCAGACTTGACCTTTGAGCAGGGGTTTGCTAACCTCCATGTGTAAAGATTATTCTCATCCACTGCCATCTGACTCACCCATGACTTGATTTAGCCAGTGGAAAGTGAGTGGGCATTTCACACACAATACCTAAGCAGAATCTTTAAAAACAATTCAACAATGTTTGTTCTAACTCTCCTGCTATTCTCCTCTAGCTTAAGAATGGTATGTTCCAGGTAGGGAGTTTGGATCTTGGAATGAGAAGGTGTATAAAACAGTTATAGGGACACCTGGGTGGCTCAGTGGTTGTGTGTCTGCCTTTGGCTCAGGTTGTGATCCTGGGTCCTGGAGTCGAGTCCCGCGTCCCACATCAGGCTCTCCCCGCAGGGAGCCTGCTTCTCCCTCTGCCTGTGTCTCTGTCTCTCTCATGAAAAAATAAATATAATCTTTAAAAAAAACCCACAGCCAGCCTATAGCTACCAATATGTAATGTGTATGAAAAAGAAGCCATTGCTATAAACCATTTATATTTGGGATTATTTGTTACTCAGCATAGCCTAGAAATAGCTAATATAATGCAATAGATGTAAAAAAATATGTACACACATATACACAATAAGCAATAGAATTTGATGGGGGTGACTTTTAACTCAACAGCAGGTTGACAGAAACCACTTACTTAGCTTTAGAAGCATTGGGCTAAGAAAAAGTATAGAAAAATCCAAATGTGTACACAGAAGTGTTCATTGCAAACATAAATAGTGACAGTAGAAGAGAGTAAGTGGGAGTTCCTAATTGATAACATAATTCTTCTAATTAGGATTAGATTCCCAAACAAGGTTCTGTTAAGGGGATTTGCCATGGGGATAAGAGTCCAATAAAAATAACTCAGCATGAAATTGCTCTTTTCAAGAGGATATGATAAGTAGGAATTTGTGAATCTGAATAGTCTTCTAAGTGTTCTAACCAAAATTTATAGAACCTGATTCTTGGGAAGATATTTATATGGGAAATAGTAAAATTGTAAGAGACACTGAGAATATCTTAGACATTGATCCAGTATTTACTGAACCAGCAAATTGCTTGAATGAGTTTGATTGATATCTAGCAGCTATAATTTTGGGAATCATGGTATTCCATACTCTTTTTGTTAACTAGATATTTTTGAAAAAAATTAAATGCAGCAAAATACAGAGAATAATTAACAAACATTCATGTTTCCAACAGCAAGGGTGAATATTGTTAACATTTTGTCATATTTGCCTAATTTTCTTATATTAAAAAAAATAATTACAAAGGTGAGGGCCCCTTTAATCCTTCCCCTTGCCTACTCCTGTACCACTCCTGCCTTTGTCCCTTTTCTTTCTCCCCAGGCAACTAAAATCATGGATTTGGTGTATATCAATCTAGCCAACTTTTCATACTTGTCTTCACATATAATTTCATGAACAATATAATATTTGTATTTGTGTGGTTTTAAAAAATTATATAAGTACCTTTTAGCAATTTTCTTTTTTCATACAGCAGTGTGTTTTCATGATCTTGTGTTTATACATATAAATCTAGTTCATTTCTTGTATGTGCTGTATACTATGCTATTATATAAATGTGCCACACTTTATTTAGACATTTCCACATTAATAAATCTTTAATTTCATTCATGCATTCATTTAACAAATATTTATTGAGCATTTACTGTGTCTTGGTTATTCTGCTGGGTTCTCATGTTGTATCAGTGAAGAAAATAGACAAAAAATCTTTGTCATCATGGTACTTATGTTTTGTTGGGGTGACATGATATAAATAATAATTATAATAAATTAGCCAAATATAAGATATATTAGAAGGTGATAGGTTGTACAGAAAAAAAAATGAAATATATTAGGAGTGGCATTGAGGGAAACATGTTATTTTAAACAGTGTGGTCTGGATAAGCCCCTTTAAGATAGTATTTGAGCAAAGACTTAAGATGAAGGATTACCCATGTCGATATCTGGGGAAAGAGAATTCCTATCACAGAAAAGTGCAAAGCCCCTAAAGTGGGAACATACCCAATGTGTTCAGGGAACAAAAGGAGGCCAGCACGGTTGGAGAAGAGGGAGCAAAGGGGAAAGGGTAGAGGATTGGAATCACAGATGTTACAGGGTAGAAGGGGAAGAGATGTTTGTGCCTGGTCTGATAGGCCATGGTAAGGAGTTTGAGTTTACTCAGAGGAAATGACAAGTGCATGGTTATGAACAGAGATCTATGTTTTAAAAGGATCACTTCAGCTGCTATGTTGAGAATGGATTGTATGAGAACTCGGGTGAAAGCAGGGAGACTAGTTAGCAAGTTATTTTAGTAATCCAGATGAGAGTTGATGGTGCCTGGGCCAGAGTGCCAGTGGAAGTGGTAAATTGTGGTAAGATTCTAATTATCTTTTGAAGGTAGAATTAACAAGATTTGCAGATGGATTAGACGTGGAGTGTGAGAGAAAAAGAGGCATGAGGATGTCTCCAAGATTT
The DNA here is from genome assembly GCF_003254725.2 of Canis lupus dingo. Lineage (NCBI taxonomy): Eukaryota > Metazoa > Chordata > Mammalia > Carnivora > Canidae > Canis > Canis lupus. The sequence continues at coordinate 56,353,548 of NC_064259.1, read as the reverse complement.
TTGCCCAAGTAACTACAAGGATGGAGTTGCAACCAACAGAGATGACAACTGTGGACAGAGCAAGCTCAGGGTGGAGGAGTGGGAATTCAACTTTGGATGTTTAAGTTTGAGGTATCCACTAGATATCCATATAAAGACACTCAATAGATAGTTGGATATATGAGTCTGGACTTCAGCAAAGAGATCTGGCTGGAGTTATAAATTAAAAGTCATCAGTTCTATAGATTGTATTTAAAACAATGGTTGCATCTAAAGCCATGATATGAGATGAAATTGCAAAAAAAGTGAGTGAAGAAAAGAAAAGTAAGAAATCAAGGACAAAAACCTGGATGTCTGCAATATTGACAACATTAATATATCAATATAATATTAATGGTTTATCCTAGCTACTACCCTTGCTGGCAGTGGGGAGCAGTTGTAGTGGAATGGTAGATATGAACACCTGATTGGAATGGGCTGAAGTGAGAAAGGTGTCTCATCAAACACCATGGCAGCTCTGGTATCTTTGTCTTTCTTCATTGATGAGAACCCATTCTTCCCACTAACCGTTTTGAAAGAACCTGGAGTTGACTTTGATTTGAGGACCACATATCCCCTTATGGAGGAAAATAGAGATCATGCTAAAGATCAGAAAATCTAGATTCCTGTAAAGATCTTACCTTTATGGCCACAGAATAATTAATTGCTGATGCCTCGTGGGATAGTTGTGATGAACTGCACCTGCACAGTTATTGAAACTGTTTATTAAGATATATCATAAATTTACTTATTTAAAGTATAAATTTACTAGCTTTTAGTATATTCACAGAGTGGTACATCTGTCACCACAATCAATTTTAGAACACTTTGTCACTCCAAAAAGAAATCCTGTGTCCATTGCCCCCTCTACCCACTCCCTGGCAAGCACTAATCTACTTTGCCCTCTGTGGATCTGCCTTTTCTGAACACTTCAAACACTTCTTTAAAGAAATGTCTTTTTAAATCCTTTGCTCATTTTTATTTTTATTTTTTTAAAAGATTTTATTTATTTATTAGAGACACAGAGAATGAGAGAGTGAGAGAGAGACAGAGACACACACAGGCAGAGGGAGAAGCAGGGCCCATGCAGGGAGCCCGACGTGGGACTGGATCCCAGGTCTCCAGGATCACACCCTGGACTGAAGGTGGCGCTAAACCGCTAAGCCGCCGGGGCTGCCCCCTTTGCTCATTTTTAAATTGGCTTTATTTCTCTTTAATTGTTGAGTTATAAAAAACCTTTAAATATATATATATATATATATTCAGGATACAATTCCCTTATGAGATACACGATTTGCAAATATCTTCTCCCATTTTGTGAATTGCCTTTCACTTTCTTAATGGTGTCCTTCAAAACACAAGTTTTTCATTTTGATGAAGCCCAATTTGTTTATTTTTTTCTTTTGTTGCTTGTGTTTTGGTGTCCTATCTAACAAACCTTTTGCTCAGCCCAAAGTCATGGAGATTTACTACTATGTTTTTTTTCTAAGCATTTTGTAGTTTTGGCTGTTACATTTATGTAATACTTCATGTTACGTATATGTTTATCCATTTTGAGTTACTTTTTAACTTTTTTTTGTGAGAAGTTGGGGTCCAACATCACTTTTCTGCATGTAAATATGTGTGTGTAGATAATTCACTTATTCCACTACATTTGTCTTGGCACCCTTGGTGAAAATCAATTGACTGTAGATGAATGGATTTATTTCTGGACGCTCAGTTCTATTCTTTTGGTCTATATATTCTATCTTATACCAGTAGTGCATTATTAGATTACTGTAGTATTGCAGTGACTGATTTTTGGATGTTAAACCAAGCTTACATTTCTGAAATAAATCCCATTTGATCATGTTGTATAATTCTTTGTATATGTTGCTACATTTGGTTTATTAGTATTTTGTTAAGGATTTTTCTATCTATGTTCATAAAGGGTATTGGTCTGTAGTTGTCTTTTGTTGTCATGCCTTTGCCTGGTTTTGGTATCAAGGTAATACTGGCCTCTTAGAATGAGTAGGGAAGCATGCCCTCCTTTTTTTATTTTCTGGAAGAGACTGTGAACAATTGGTATTTATTTATTTATTTAAAGTTTTTTTTTTTAACTTTTTCATGAGAGACACACAGAGAGAGGCAGAGACATAGGCAGAGGGAGAAGCAGGCTCCCTGTGGGGAGACCAATGTGGAACTCGATCCCAGGACCCTGAGATCATGGCCTGAGCCAAAGGCAGATGCTCAACCACTGGGCCACACAGGTGCCCCTATTTTTTAAGTCTTTCTTAGAATTCACTAGTAAAATTCCCCACACACTTACAGTTCATTTTTGTCATTGCTGTTTGGTGACTTTTCTGCAGCAATTCTGTAAAGTCTGTCTTCACTGTCACGTCTGGCCACTGCAATTTCTGTTGGGTTAGCTTAGTATTCGGGTAGTAATTGAACAGACATTTACAAATGCCTCGATCCTATATTTTTGACCCTTTGCTGAGGGGTTTACGCAGGGCCTCAAGGTGAGCCAGAGGTGAAAGATTAGGGTCTCCTCAGGTCTCTCCTGGATATGTGCATAGCCCTGCATGAGCATGTGTCCTTTTAAATGCCCAAGAATATGTTGAGTCTTTCCAAAGTACCCAATGGGCATATTATTTCCCAGCTTTTTCCTATAAGTTTTTGGCTAGTCCCTTATTTTCCCCTCCTGGTATCACTACCTCAGGCAACTGCAATATTAAACCGTTGCTGCTGATTATGTCTGGAAAATGTCTTATGGGTAGGGTTTTTCCCACTGAGTGAGCTCTCAAGTGAGGTCGAATAACAACAACGCCTGCAAATGGGCTCTTTCCACGGAGCTGTCAGATAGCTCAAGTAGTGACAATTCTCTGTAAATGAGAATTGTCTATTTGAGAAACGCCAAACCCAGTCTTCCCCTTCCAGTGGCTATGATGCTGCTGGTTTTCATAGCTACCACAGACGTGGAGCAAGAATGATGAGAATAGGGTGAATTAAAATGCCACAAAACTCTGTTTTTACTGAGATTCAGATATTTTTCTTAAATCAGTACTCTTTACATTATTCCAGGCCTTTGGTCAATTTTCTAGAGTTCTGTAAAAATTGACTTTGACAATTTTTTTCATTGCTTTTATGAAGGAGCAATTTTCAGAAGTTTTTACTCTGCCATTCAGAAGGCCCTCTACTTTGTTTTAACACCAAAAAATTTTAATTTTATCTTATTTGAGACCAAAAATAGTTAGATTTCCTAGCCTTTTATCTACATTCACAAACTGAACACACCCATGAACTTGTACCCAGAATGTTCTTCATGCCTCTTTCTGGTCACTAACTGTCCCTCCGCCAAGATAAACTGTCTTTAAACTTGGTATAATTTGAATTATTTAGTATATACTTTTTTGTGTCTGGCTTCTTTTACTCAATATTATGTTTATGAAATTCATTTACATTGTTGAATGCAATTGTTCATCCATCCTCATTGCTATAGTATTCCGTTGTATGAATATACCACAATTTATCTAGTCTATGTAGGTGGACATTTGGATTGCTTACAATTTGGGGTTGTACAATGCATTCTTGCACATATATCTTGGTGCATATGCACATTTTTTAAAAGATATATGCCTAGAAATAGAACACCTGGGTCATTTGTTGTATGAATGTTAAATGTTAGTGAATACAGTCAGTTTTCAACATTGGTATACCAATTTACATTCCCACATTAGTGTATAACCATTATATTTACTCAGTATCCTTGGCATACTTGGTATTATTTAATTTTTTCATTTTAATCATCCTTATGAGTATGTATGGTGTCATATTATGAATTTAATTTGAGCTTAATGCATTTGGCTCATTTTCATAGTATTATCTGCTGTTTTCTAATCAGTTTGTAGGACTTCTCTTTTTTTTCTTAAAGATTTTATTTATTTGAGAGAGAGAGAGAGAGCATAAGCTGGGAGAAAGGGAGAGACAAGCAGACTCCCCACTGAGCATAGAGTGTGACATGGGGCTCTACATGAGGCTTCACATGAGGCCCCACATGGGGCTCGATCCCAGGACCCCCAGATCATGACCTGAGCTGAAGTCAGACACTTAACTGACTGAGCCACCCAGGTGCCCCAATTTGTAGGAATTTTTTTTACATATTCTGTGTACCAATATTTTCTGTATATGTTTAAAAAACTCCTTCCACACTGTGATTTGCCCTTTTCTTCTTTAAATGGTAGTGTTTGGTAAAGACAAGTTCTTTTAAATTTGATGTAATTTAATTTTTCAATATTTTTTGCTTTATGTCTAGTACTTCTTGGATCCCGTTAAGATTTTTTTACTGACTCAAGGAAATCAAATACAATCGACTGATTTAATTTTTTCTGAAAATTTTTTTTAAAAACCTATGATTTATGGAGAACATTTTAGTCTACCTTGAAGAACTGCAGTGCTTTCCCAAGAGTGTACTTTTTGAACAACTGTCCTTTTTCATCCGCAAAACATCGAGCCTTATATAATTCTATACCAGAGGATTTTTTGTTCTTTGCTCTCAAACCCAGCAATTCCATTGAGTATATTTCTCATCCCATTTGTTTCAATTCACCCACCTTTTATTTTCAGAGATGACAGAGCCTAATAGATGTGATATTCTCTAACTTTCTGCTCTCCACTCCCATCCCATAAGATAAATAAATCCTTGCTGTATTTATTTCGCCTCCCCTTGCTTTAGTGGAAGACATTTCATAGAAAGTAGATCTATCCCACCTTAAAAAACAAAATAAGTTTTTTTTTTTTTTATTCTCTAACCCCTCCTAGTTATTCCCATCTCTCTCCTTCCTGAAAAAAAGAAATAATCTTACAAATGTGATAAAATTGCATGGAACTAAATATACCTACATAATGAGTGCATGAAATACTGGTGAAATCTAAATAGGGTAGATGGATTGTATCCAGTTCAATTTCCTGGTTGTGATATTGTAGTATAGTTATGCAGATGTTGCCATTGGAGGGAAATTGGGTGAAGGTATATTGGGTTACACTGTATTATTTCTTTCAGCTATATGTGAATCTACAATTATCTCAAAATAGAAAGTTAAAACAGAAATGTTTCTAAAAGTTATTTATAATAACAACCATCATTTATTGAATGCTTGCTGTGTGCTAGGGGTACTGTTCTTTTTTTTTTTTTTTTTGGTTTTTTTTTTATTTTTTTATTTTTTTTTTTTATTTTTTTATTTATTTTTTTTTTTTAGGGGTACTGTTCTAAGCACTGTCAGGTGAATAGTATTATTAACCTCATTTTATAAATAAGGAAACTGAGGCACAACATGATGAAGTTACTTACACAGGGTCACCCAGCACGGTGATGGCTGAGCTAGCATTCAGATCCAGGCAGCCTTGTTTCAAAGGTAGAGCTCTGAAACGCTCTGCTGTATTTCTTGTGTCTCTGTCTTCGTATCCTGCCTCCTTGTCACACTTCAACCCACTCCTCTATAATTTAGCTTCCAAAAAAAAATAAAAATAAAAATTTAGCTTCCATCCCAG